>NW_020649526.1:300000-600000 GCF_003573695.1 Papaver somniferum
GTTGGGAAATAGTTGTTTGTGTCCTTGATTCAACACCTATTTCGCAAAAGGAAGGTAGTCATAATAGTTTGACTGCCTTAACTATCTTTTCTTTGTCATATCTTTGATTCTTCATCTTATGAAATTTTGTATTCTACTTTCGCAGAGTCTGAGAAGAATCTTCATTCTCCATTTCTGTTTTGGAGGCTAAATATGCCAAAATTCGCAAAGAAAATGCATTGCTCGTCTGCCCTTACTGGTTCTCGCGACCGAGCAGAAAGAAGACTTGATTATCTTGCTTATTTTAAGGATATTCAAGATAGGAATCATCAGAGAGCACTTCTTCGTCAAGTTCATCTCCGGGCTGAAGTCCTTGTAAATGATATTTTATTGTCCAAATCTCTTCCTCCTACATCAATTGAACCTTTAGAAGTAGATGATGATGAAGTTCCTCGTCCTGCTGATAGTGATTATGATTATGAAAGTGGTGCAGAGGATTTCTTGGAAGATGAAGAAGAATTCCTTCTAAGAAGCATCTGCTGGTGTTAATCAAATGAGAAAGAAATCTCTCCTGAAGAAGTAATTGCTGGCGATAATCAAGTGCTAGTCAAGGCGAAGATCAAACCGAAATGAAGGAGAGGCTTGCGATAATGAGAAATTGGCGAAGAACGTCTGTTATCTCCTGCTACTGAATTAATACTGAAGCTTGAGCTTCTTATCTAGTTTATCTTCTTGAATTGTCTTATTTTATCACTTTTGCGAATAAACCAACTTTGGAATCAATTTTTTTTAGTATTTTGTTGATGAGAAGATAATGCTTCTTGTTATTGATTCCCATACTTGCCTCTCATTATCTTTCTTGCAAAAATAATCTGTTACGAATACTTATAAATATTTGTTTTATCATGTGGTCTTATTTTGCCTTCCTAATTAAAGGTCTTATTATGCCACCTCTTGTCATTGCGACAAAATCGCAGGACGTCCTTGCACTTTCATGCAAAAACCCATTGATCTTGCCTTAACTTTTTCTTTTGTATTATGGCCTCTTCAGGAATGTTGCGACAATATGACAGGCCTAAATATTCTTGCGAAAATAAAGCCCCATGACATTGCCGTCTTGCGACGAAATCGCAGGACGTCTTCGCACTTTCATGCGAAAACCCATTGATCTCGTCTTATCTTTTTCTTTTGTATTATTGCCTCTTCAGGATTGTTGCACAAATATGACAAGCCTTAATACCCTTGCGAATAAAAAGCCTCATGACATTTGCGTCTTAAGACACTTATCAGCTCCCTAATGGAGGGTGCCGCCCTTATCTCCCCCTGGTTGCCCCTTCAAGGAGGCGTACTTCTACCATACAAGGTTAGCTCCTCCCATCCAGTCTTAACAACAACCAGTTGTTTTCGCAGCCTCTTATCCCTTTTACCTATAGGGCTTATGGTTACGAGACTGCACCCTAAGTGGGGTTTTCTTCGGGCCGAGTGCAGTATAAGCCAAGACTTGTCAAGAATGGCAAGGTACGCTTCAAACCCCTGGCACTCTTGACTCAACCGTGTACCTCGGCGCCTTGATCAGATCTGCACTCCTTGGGAGAGTCCTTATTACCTTAGTCGCCCAACCAAGTCATATGCTTAAGCTGAGAATCCAAGGTGCCTCTCCCGGGTGAGCTTTATTGACCCCGAATCTCCATGACTCAGGTTCCGGTGGCGGTGTAGCCTTTCCCTGAGCCATGCAACAAGTTCCCCCTAATATGACGTACTTTAGGTCTTACATTTGCCTCTTGCGAATTTTTTTTTTCGCGAACTAGGGTGTACGCCATAAAGGTTCGCCCCTTTCTTTTATGTCATTGTTCTGTGATTATCTCTGCGAAAATTTCGCACATCATGATCTTGTTTTGATGTGAATAATCTTGCAATTATTCTTTTAGAATCCATAACTTCTCACAGCTTTTTACGGATAATATCTTTTTAAGTACAATCTGTTCCATGGTCTGTCAAGTCTATGACCAACATCTCTACCTTCTGGATCCATTAATATATAAGCTCCTGTTCCAAATATCTCCTTAACGATGTAAGGTCCATCCCATTTTTTCGCTGATATATTGGTGTCTCTCGCAGAACTAAATCTCCTGGTTGGAATTCGCGTACTTTGACACGTTTATTATATTCTCGGGCTAATCTTCGCTGATAATTTTCCATATGTTGTAAAGCTTTTTCTCTTCTTTCTTCTAATTCATCAAGTTTATTTAAGATCAAACCCGCATTAAGATTTTTCTCCCAAGCTTCTCTTTTTGTTGTCGGAATAACAATTTCTGTTGGTAACACCGCTTCAACTCCGTATGTTAAACAAAAAGGTGACATTCCAGTAACTTCTCTTCTAGTTGTATTATAAACCCATACTGCATTATGTACTTGCTCGCACCATGCTCTGTGATGTCCTTCCAATTTTTTCTTTAATATATCTGCAATTGTTTTGTTTGTTGCTTCTACCTGCCCATTAGCTTGTGGATACAAAGGAGTAGACTTTCCATATTTTATCTTGAATGCATTAAGTAACATTTCTATATTCTGTCCTTCAAATTGTTTCCCATTATCAGATACCAACTGCAGGAATTCCGAATCTGCAAATGATATTTTCGAATATGAATGTAAAGATATCTTTGTCGCGAATATGCTGTACTGCCTTCACTTCTGTCCATTTTGTGAAATAATCTGTTGCGACTATTAAGTATCTTCTTTGTCCAGAACCTGGTAAAAATGGCCCCACAATATCTAAGCCCCACTTTCCAAAAGGCCACACACTGGTTGAAGATGACAATGGTGCTCCAGGTGCATGTATTTTCTTTCCATGCCGCTGACAATCTTCGCAACGTCTTGATATTTGTTTTGCATCTTCGTGCATGTATGGCCAGTAATAGCCTTGCATTTTTGCTCTATGTGCCAAAGATCTTCCCCGCTATGATTGCCATCATCCCCACTATGTAACATTTTTAGCACTTTTTCTCCTTCCTCTCGTGTCAAACATCTGAGTGAGGTCCATTAAAGGATTTTCGGTATAGCAGCCCATCTCTTAATTCATAATTCGTTGCGCGGCTTTTTAACTTGTGTGTTTCAATCTATTTCTTGGTGTTTCTCCTTTCGCCAAATATGCATGAAGTTCCATTCTCCAGTCTGCGATATTGTTCGTTTGTTCTTCTTCTTCATTGTCTATTATCATCATCCACTTTTCTTCTTCTTTATTGATTGATGGTGATAGAAGTGTTTGTATTTTTATGCATCTCGCAGTTGGATCTGTCATCATGCTTGAGATGAAAGCAAAAGCGTCTGCGAGTCTGTTATCCTTTCTTGAAATGTGCCTCCATTTTATTTTTGGGATTTTCGCTGACAATTCTTCAACAGCTTCTTGTATTTCTTCAAGGATGGTTCATTTGTAGTATACTCTCCCTTTATTTGGCGAATAACTAGCTGCGAATCACTAGTGATCCTGGCATTTTCTAGTTTCATTTCTATTGCGAATTTTAAGGCATGTATCACAGCTTCATATTCCGTTTCATTATTAGTGGATGCGAATTCCAATCTGAATGAAAAAGCCATTTTATTCCTTCTGGCGAAATTAAAACAATTCCAACTCCATTTCCTTCTCCATTTGATGATCCATCTACCAATATCTCCCATCTATTTGGTTCTGTTAATAAATCTTTTGGATCTCCGTTTCTTCTTCTATATCCATCATTTCTTCTACGCTTCATCTTCTTCTAAAGGAAATTCTGCCAAGAAATCTGCAACAACTTGTGATTTTGGTGAAGACAAAATTTCATATTTAATATCAAAGTGGCCTACTTGTGCATTCCATCTCTCCACTCTTCCTGATCTTTTAGAATTCTTCATTACTGATTCAATTGGTACTTTTGTTAATACCTTTATCTTGTGCGCTTGAAAATATATGCGGAGCTTAAATGATGCATAAACTAATGCTAAGATTAACTTCTCAATCTTTGAGTAATTCTTCTCGGCAGTATTAAAAGTTTTGCTAATGTAATAAATGGGTTTCTCCACTCCTGCGTCTACTCGCAATAACACAGCACTTAATGCATGCGACGTCGTCGCAAGATAGATCAATAATTCTTCTCCTGATTCTGCTTTTTGTAAAATAGTTGTATTCATAAGATGTTCTTTGATCCCCTGAAAATATTTTTCACATTCATCAGTCCATTTAAATTCGCACCCTTCTTGAGTATATCGAAAAAATATTTGCATTTGTCTGATGTTCGCGAAATGAATCTCCCCAGCGAAGCTAGAAGCCCATTCAACTTCTGTACATCTTTTATTGTTGCTGGTGTTGGCATGTCACGAACTGCTTGCACTTTTTCTGGATCAACCTGTAATCCTTCCTTTGGTACAATGTAGCCTAAAACTTTTCCCTATGCAACTCCAATAGTACACTTCTCAGGATTCAATTTAATGTTATACTGCCGCATTTGTTCAAAAATCTCCCTCAGGTCCTGTACATGGTCTTTAGCTTCTTTACTTTTTACTAACATGTCATTCACGTATACTTCTAATGTTTTGTGTATCCATTTTGCGAACACCTTCTCTACCATCCTTTGGTATGTCGCTCCCGCATTTCGCAAATCAAATGGCATTTTCGTGTAACAATATAAACCTCTAGGGGCGAAGAAAGCAGTATGTTCTTGATCTTCTTCAGCGAGAGGGATTTGGTTATACCCTTTGTACCCATCTAAAGACGATACTCTATCATTTCCCGCTGCGGATTCCACCATTTGAGGAATATCTGGTAACGAAAAACTATCTTTGGGGCAAGCTTTGTTTAAATCAGTGAAATCTATGCAAATCCTGATTCCTTTGTTTTTCTTTGGGACAATGACCATATTTGCCATCCATTCTGGGTATTTAGCATTTTCTGTAGTTCTTCTTCTATTTGGGAATGGTAAGTTGTTGCAATTTTTCTTATTCTCTGTTTAAATGGTCTCACATTTTTGTTAATCTCCAACTTGTGGCATGCAATTGAAGGATCTATTCCCAGTATCTCATCCATGCTTCCTGCGAAAACATCTTTATATTCTCGCAAAAGGTTAACAGTTCTTTCTTCTTCTTCCACATCCATTTTGGTTCCAATTCTCAATATTAGAGGTTCTTCTATAGTCCCAACGTTTATTTATTTCGTTGGTTCTGCGACAGTGTAACTGGATTTAGGTTCTCCCATTGGTGTCGGTTCTTTTATTGTTTTCACATGTCCTTCTCCTTCTTCCGAAATTTCGCTGGGTATTCCTTTGCCTTCTTTTTCCCTTATCATATGTGCTCTAAATTCTTCTTCTTTCTTTGCTTCCTTTGCCAACTTTCTACGAAATTGTTTCTTTTTTGCTTGTCCTTCATAATGATTTACTTCGATTTGATGACATAATTTCGCATTATCAACATCTCCTCTGATTTCTCCTATTCCATTTGGTGTGGGGAATTTAATACATTGATGTAATGTTGATACTACAGCTTTTATCGCATGTATCCATGGTCTTCCTAACAACATTATACGGTGATTCCATATCCACCATGCATAGTGTTACGTATGTCTCGATCTCTCCAAGTGGAATTCGTACCACTATTTCTCCTTTAGGTTTTGTTGTGGATTTTCCAAAGCCGTGAACAAAATATGTTGAACTGGACATTTCTTCATCTTTAAATCCCATTCCCCGGAATGCATGATAAAATATTATATCCACTGAACTTCCTGTATCGATTAAAGTTATGTTCAATATCCATTCTCCCTTGGATTTTGTTGTCGTCTCCTTCTCTTTTCGCGTAATAGGCACTGTAACAACCAATGGAGATGTGTGGTCCAAATTTTCTTTTGGTATTTCTGCCGCCATGAATGTAATTTTTTGCTTTTCCCAATCTTTCAAGGGTGATGTCTTTTCTACCGCCATAACCTTCCTTCCTTCAAAATTTCGTTTATGTATTCTTCCATTGATGTTTTCATGGAATTCATTAACCATCGTTTTTGTTATCATATTACACTCCAATCTTTTGTCATCTTCATTAATTCTAATCATTTTTCTTTTAACTGGTTCACTGATTTATTTAATCACTTTCTTGATTTGAACAATCTCAACAACAATCTTCAACTTTTGATCTTCAATCTCCCTGTTTCTAGCGCCATTATGTAGTTGCAGGAAATCCTGCACTACACCCCTCATATGATTTCATTATTACTCAACTCATTTTTAGATTTACACTCTTAATTTTATTGATCAATCTTTGAATGTTCTTACAAGAAAAGATAAAAGAATCAAGAATGACTTCTGCTCTAGACTTTCTCTCTCCTATTTACTTGTTTCTTACTCAAAAAAGATCTCCCTCTTTCCTTTACAACTGAACGACTATTTATAGGGAAATACATAATGGATGACAGCTAATCTGTCCTTTATTTTCGGATAAGACTTGCGACATTCTCACAACCTTACAAATGTTAATCTCGCAAACTCTCTAATTTTCGCAGGACCCTTACATCTTTCTCATGATTTTAGCTGACGTCGTTTATTATATCATTTCTGAAATTGTTCTGCGACGTTGTTGTGTTGTTGATAATTTCGCTAAGATATTATTGTTGCGAGATTCTGATCCTACAGCTATGTTATTAAAGAAGATGCTTTCAAAGTGTAAATATCCTGGTGGTTTTACAGTGCCAATTACTATTGGTGACAAACGGTTTGAGCGTGATTTGCTTGATTTGGGAGCTTCCATAAGCGTGATGTCGCTGATGTTTATGATTCTTTGAATCTGGGACCTTTAAAGGAGACATGAATTGTCATTCAATTATCTAATTAGTCTAACATATATCCTAAGGGACTCGTGGAAGACGTGTTGGTGCAAGTGAATGAACTAATCTTTCCAGTTGATTTCTTTGTTGTGGATATGCATAATGGGGACAATTGTTCGTCTACTTTATTAATTCTTGGGAGACCATTTATGAAGACTGCTAAGACGAAGATTGATTGTGATACTGGGACACTCACTATGGAGTTTGACAAAGAGGTTATACGCTTCAATATTTTTGAAGCTATGCGTTATCCAAGTGATATCCATTCTGCATTTTCTGTTGATGTTATTGGTTCGTTGGCACAACAAATGTTTAATTTGATCAACGAAGATGAACTTGATTATGTGCTACAAAATAGCATTGCTTTGGACGTCCATGGCTTTCCTAACTTGGACGTTGATATTCCCAAGTAATTTGTTGAGACATGCGGTGCTTTAACGACATCACAAGAAGTTAAAATAGGTAATATTTCATATATCTCTTTACCTATAACTGATGAAGTACCTTTACCCTTTGTTGTGCGGGCACCTAAACTAGAACTGAAACCCCTACCTGATCACTTAAAGTACGCTTACTTGAGAGATGGGGAAGAGCTTCCAGTCATTATTGCGAAGAATCTCACATCAATATAGGAAGAACGCCTCCTTAGGGTTCTTAAAGAGCACAAAACGGCTATTGGTTGGACAATTGCTGACATCAAAGGCATTAGTCCAGCCATGTGCATGCATATAATCTTAATGGCAGAAAATCTCAAGCCAGTACGTGATGCTCAGCGTAGGCTTAAACCACCAATGTGGAGGTCGTGAAGAAAGAGATCCTCAAATTGCTAAGTGTGGGAGTGATTTACCCAATTTATGACAACAAATGGGTTAGTCCGTTGCAAGTGATACCTAAGAAATCAGGTATCAGGGTTTTTAGAAATCAAGATGATGAACTTGATTAGACTACAGAAAGGTCAATTCGGCTACCCACAAGGATCACTTTCCTTTGCCTTTCATTGATCAGATGTTAGAGAGGTTAGCGGGAAATTCTCATTATTTATTTTTGGATGGTTATTCGGGCTACAATCAAATTGTTATTGCACCAGAGGATCAAGAGAAGACTACTTTTACTTGTCCTTTCGGTACATTTGCATATAAAAGAATGTCGTTTGGTCTTTGCAATGGGCCTGCCACTTTTCAAAGATGTATGGTCAGTATATCTTCTGATTATATGGAAAACATCATTGAGGTAATTATGGACGATTTTAGTGTTTATGGAGATTCATTTAATATTTAATTAAATAATCTTGAACTTGTGCTAAAAATATGCATAGACACTAATCTTGATCTAAATTGGGATAAATGTCACTTTATGGTAAACCATGGAATTGTGCTTGGTCACATCGTGTCCTCTCAAGGGCTCGAGGTAGACAAGGCAAAGATAGACTTGATTAGGAACTTACAATACCCCACTTTGGTGAGGGAAATTCGCTCGTTTCTTGGTTATGCAGGTTTTTATAGGAGGTTTATCAAAGATTTCTCTAAAATCTCAATGCCGATGTGAAAATTGTTGCAAAAGGAGGTTGCCTTCAACTTCGACCAGGAGTGCAAGGATGCCTTTAATAAATTGAAGGAATTGTTGACTACTGCATCAATTATTAAGTCACCTGACTGGAGTTTGCCATTCGAGTTAATGTGTGATGCAAGTGATTATGCAGTCGGAGCTGTTTTGGGTCAGAAACTAGACAAGAGGTTACATGTGATTTATTATGCATCAAGGGCCCTTAATGAAGCGCAAGTCAACTATTCAAGCACCGAAAAGGAGTTGCTTGTTATAGTATTTGCATTGGAAAATTTTTAGAGCTTATTTGGTGGGTGCCAATGTGATTGTATATTCTGATCATGCAACACTATGGTACCTATTGAAAAATAAGGAGGCTAAGCCAAGACTCATATGTTGGATTATTTTGCTACAAAAATTCAATATGGAAATCAGAGATAAGAAAGGTGTTGAGAATACAATTGTTGATCATCTTAGTAGACTTGTTGTCTCCGAAGAAGAACTTCCTTTACATGATCGTTTTCCAGAGGAACAACTTTTCTCAATTGAAGATTCAACACCTTGGTATGCTGATATAGTGAACTATTTGGTTACAAGGCAAGTACCTAGTACAATGTCTACTTTTCAAAAGCTAAAGCTTAAGAAAATAGCCAAGCAGTATGTGTGGGATGACCCCTACTTGTGGAAATATGGTGCTGATCAGATTATCCGCAGGTGCGTACCAAACTATTAATTTCAATCGATTTTGTCTTTTTGTCATTCTTATGTTTGTGGTGGTGACTTTGGTGCAAAATGTACCTCTCTCAAAGTCCTTGAGAGTGGCTTTTATTGGCCTAACCTATTTGAGGATGCATATGCTTTTTGCAAATCTTTTGATAGATGTCAACGAATGGGCAATCTAGGTGCTCGGAATCAAATGCCACTCAATCCTATTCTCACTGTCGAGATTTTCAATGTGTGGGGCACTGATCTTATGGGTCCTTTTGTTAATTATAAATGAAAATTTTATATACTTCTTGTTGTGGATTATGTTTCTAAATGGGTGGAAGCTAAAGCCACCCCTACTAATGATTCTCAAGTTGTTTGTGAATTTGTGAATGAATACATTTTCTCTAGACATGGTACACCTAGAATGGTTATTAGTGATGGAGGCTCGCACTTCAAGAAATCCTTCCATGGTCTCCTCAAGAAGTACAATATTACACACAAGATTGGTACGTTGTATCACCCACAAACTAGTGGGAAAGCTGAAATTTTAAATCGTTAGATTAAGTGCATCCTTGAGAAAACCGTTAACACTACAAGGAAGGATTGGAGTTATAGACTAAACGATGCACTTTGGGTGTATAAAACAACATACAAGACACCGATTGGTATGTCTCCATATCGGTTGGTTTATGGAAAATCTTGTCATCTCCCAGTTGAACTTGATCATAAGGAATTATGAGTGGTAAAGATGTGCAACATGGAGTATGACAAAGCAGGAAAACAGAGACAACTTCATATTAATGAGCTAGAGGAGATACGTAACGATGCTTACGAGAGTGCCCGTATATACAAAGAAAAGACTAAGCTTTACCATGACAAGATGATTTCTCGAAAGAGCTTTGTTGTGGGACAAAAAGTTATTTTATTTAATTTTCGTCTCCTTTTATTTCCTGGTAAGCTAAGGTCCCGATGGATTGAACCTTTTGTTGTTACTAATGTTTTTCCTCATGGTGCAGTTGAGATTACTAGTAGTAAAACCGGGATAACATCCAAGGTCAATGGCCATATATTTAAACCATATTACGAAAACTTCTCTACTGATAAGGTGGACGCAATTAGACTTCAAGATTTACTCCCTCTGGAGGAGTACTAAGGAGAATGCCAAGTCGGGCTGACGACTTTAAACCAAGCACTAAATGGGAGGCAACCCATAGGTTTTGTATCTTAAACATTTGTTTTTAATTGTTTTCATATCATATTTGCATCCCCATATTTAATTTCATTCAGTCCGGAATCTATTTGAGAAGAAGATTATGACGAATACCTTTTCGTCAGAAAAATTCAGACTGCACGTAGTTCAGTCCAGAGACGATAACTATCAGGACGTTTATCTAAGCACTGTGACCTTTTGACACTTTGTATAAAACACGTAGATGAACAACTTTTATGAAATGGAATTTTTCCAAATTCTTTACCAATTTGCACAGGTTTTGCGTTTTATCTGTTGTTACGTCGGAATTCAGAACTTATGGTTTTACACATTGAGGACAATGTGAAGTTTAAGTGTGGGGGAGTATTTTGCATATATATTTTTCACTTTTTGTACATATTTGCATAAAAAATCCAATTGTAGTTAGTTTAGAGTCACATACTATACATTTCGCTAAGATTACATCGAAATTCTCACAAGAGTGACTGAACTTAAAGATGCCAGAGAACGTGATCGGGTTTCTTGCTTGTTTGAGAGTTAAAGTTGGATTTAACCATTCCAGTGGAAAATGAGGTGCAAACTGAATTCAGTATTAGAGTTATGATCCCCTATAGTGGAGACTGCCTATTGTTACATCATGTGAGGTATAGACCTTCAATTCTTTGTACGTGTCTAAATATGTGCTTTTAGAGTGTGTGTCACCGTACGTTAATTCCGGGTAGAATGGTGAGCCACCCAACCTCCCACCAACAAAAGCACTACTTTGATATCTTGAGTGTTATTTTATCAATCATGATGGTGATATCGAATTGCTAACTTACATATCACTTGTAATCTTGTTCGCAGTTAGCACCATCCACTTTATCAAGCTCTGCAGTAGTGGGGAAGAAACTATGAGCCATGTCTTCTTAAATTGTCCAGCTGCAGTTGCTGTCCGGCACCATCTTCTTGGGCCTAGTCATGGAAGTTTTGATTTCACCACAAACTTCCATGACTGGCTTAACTCTTGGTTTGACATTGAGCCAAACATTAATCTCCAATGCAGCAATATCCTGACAACTGCTTGTTGGTACATATGGAAGGCTAGATGTGATTTCATCTTTAAACATATCCAGCCAAATGCTAGTCACACCTCTCAGAGCATTAAACAATATCTTTGCTCTTATAACATAGTGCACAATATGAATGACCATATTATGAATAACATTTACTCCCATATAGAGGACAACGTGAATGTAGATATTTTAGTATACCCACCCATATCCACGGACCAAAGATTTGACTTTGGAATTACCATCAAAGTGTGTTCCTTACAGGACCCTGAAACCTTATATTTCTTTACAGTTCTAACGACTATAATTTTGCAGGCAAATCCGTTAGGCCTCGAGGACATCCCGGACATCATGAAGAATGGGGAAAAACAGAATGAGCTGATTTAGCTTTCCAATGGTCCAACACCATGTTGAATTCTGACATAGAAATCCAAACCGAAAACATGGAGTCTCTTGTCTGTTTCACCATGTTATATCACAATGCAGTTCAAGGCAGATTCCACCGTAGCTACCGAGAAAGAAGTATTAAGGACAATGATGATGAAGAAGGAGCAAACAACACTATTTCTTTTGTAGTAGGACTTAAAATTATCCACAGATCTCAGAATCTGGAAACTTTAATTTAGTCATGGCATGTAAAAATTATAACTCCATGGGCAGCAGTAACCTATTTGCTGCTACCTCTGGTTCGTGCTCCTCTTAGGCCTGCGTAGGTTTTTCTATTAAATTTTTTTTTCCAAACACTCCAGAATATTGGGTAAATGAAAGGTAGGTTTTCGGGTTTCGATACACTATATCACACGTTTAATCCCCAATCCTTTATTCTTCTTCACAGTAGTCACCTAGTCCACCTATGATTTCTAAAGAACCCTAAACCCTCTTTGGTATCTTTATTGCGAAAGTTGAGAGAATCAAATGGAGCGATCTTTAAACCTCTTGGATGAAACCCTAGTTCATATTCCTTCTTCCAAAGGAAGAGTTATTCTGATAGAAGATCAAGTTGAGACTAAGGGAGCTTTTGTTCGTCATCACCTCATTAAACGTTCTCTCTCCATTGAATCTTCTGAAATCGTTATCTTTGTTGCTCTCTCGAAGCCTTTCTCTCATTACTACCGCATCTTAAGAAAACTGGTAAGCGAATTCAAACAATCTCGTTGTTAATTAATGAAATTTTACTATTATGTTGTTTCTTACCAGGGATGCAGCTTGGTCGCGCAGAGCGAAAATGCTAAATTCATATTCATAGACATGCTTAAGATGTAATGTCCAGGTAAGAATATCAAGTAAAATTCATTTCGTCTTTTTTTTTGTTGTTGAATTTACTAGTTTGGATTATGAGTAGTTAGCTAATTCTAGTCATGGATATATCATAACAAACAATGGTGCATTCTTTGATCTGTATATTTGTAACTGTATCAGTTCATATAGAAATGAGTCACATTATCAATTTTTATACTCGTGAAAGATTAACACCGCTAATGTAGCCTACATAGAGACGTTGTAGTCAAATCTTTTTCATAGTTACTGTGTGAATCTTCAGTGTAGAAGTCACTTTGATTCCAAAAGTATGGACGAAATTTTACTTTGGTTTGTTTCATTGATAGATGGGGATGAAGAAAATGGTGTTGGAGGTGGATTGATCGATTTGTATCAAAAATTCCAGAAATTCGTGGAAGTTAATGAATTGACTTGACCTGAATTAAATAGATGCACAACCGTCATGATGGACGATTCATCTCCTTTCGAAGTGGCTGCTAAAGGGTCTTCAACTTATGTCTTAGATTTTCTGCATTATTGTCACACCTTGACGTCAGAAAATATAAGTCTTTGTGGCAATCCCCATTTTTTCTTGTTTATTGATATATCTGTCAACTTTCTTCGCTCCTGATTTCTTTACCATTACCATTATATAAAAAACTACTGAGATTTAGTCACGCTCATGAAGCGTGGCAGGTGATCAAAAAGCCGTGGCAAAAGATACTTTGCCACGGCCAGCTATCCGTAACAAATAACCCCGTGGGTAATACCATTTGCCACGAGGACAACCACGGTTTTTGTCCCGTGTCTATTGGTGTAAGGCCATTTGCCACGGATTTCTTCGTGGCTGATTAAGAACTAGGATGCACACGTTTGTGGTAATTTGCCACGGATATTATCAGAACCGTGGCTATTGGTTAAACTAGTAGCTCCTGTTTTATGCTACTATTTGCATCTCAGTTATAATACTTAGTACTTAATAATTTCAAATTGATCTGGAAAAAGAGAATAATTACGCTGCAATGATTCCAACAACATCATTTAGTTATTAAAAAGAATTACAAGGTTAAAATCTGTTACATTCAATAAGCAACTGGTTCCATTCAAGCAACATAAAGAAAATCTAAAACCAACAGAAGCTCAAGTCTAGTGCCGAGTTTCCAACAAATGATTGTTGAACAATAAAAAGTAAAATTAAAATGAGCAAATCAGATAGATGACGTAACATTCCTTTACTTGCAGATTGGTCTACTCAGGATTGATGTGTTCCCAAAAATATAGTGTCTCATAGGTATAAAGTTACTTCTCTTCGCAGCAAGGGTTACATAATATCTTGATCCAGTCTTGTAAATCAGTAGGGAACGACCTGTTGAAGGAACATGACTCATTAGTCATTCCATAGCTTCATAGTAAGCTAAGCTTTTTCCAAAAGTAAAAATTGATATATGCAAAGTGATACACTATTACTAAAAAATAAAGGTATAATGTTCATCAATGTGAAAATATTTAGAAATAAAAGTCGAGAAGCAGAAAAAACCTTGCTTTATTGTAGACTGGAGAGAAAGATGGATACATATTGAAGATTAGCTATAAATATGAAAGTGGAGATTAAAGATGAGTAAAACCTGCTGAAGCACTCATTAGTCATTCTGTAGTTTCAGAGTAAGCTAATACATGCAAAGTGATACACCATAACTAAAAATATAAGTACCATGTTCATCAAAATGAAGATGTTTAGAATGAAAGTCGAGAAGCAGAAAATACGTATGACCAGATTATTGTATGTGTTCCAGAAGATAAATCTAATACACATTCATACTGTAATGAATGAGTACATGTGCTCATATATTTTGAAATACAAAGTATTAGATGTGACCATACACCTTAGATGTTTGTGTTGTATAAGCCTACAAAATTACTGAAAGATTTATCCTCGACCACAATACTTAACATGAACCTGGGGTTATCCACCACTATCTCGTCGGTTTGGCGAAGCACACAGGATATAAGCTTAAAAACATAATGGGTTAAGTACATAACAAAATTAATTATACCACTCAGAACTAACCACTTGAAGCTCTGAAACAGAACTAACCACTTGAAGAAATTAAAATACATTATATCACTCAGAAAGAAATTTAAATACATTATGAAGAGAAAACGGAACTAACCACTTGAAGCTCTGAAACACTATTATCACTTATATATGATTGAACAAGTCAGCTACTTTTAGGGTCTTGTACTACAAAAGTCTCGGGTTTCTCCGTGTAATGCAGAAGTTCATTGTTTTTGGCTGAGCCACCAATTTTCGAACTCACTCACTGAGTCAACTGATTCATCCAAAACCTACAACAAGAGAAGATGGAAGCATCAGGAGCATCATAAAGAGTTATGAAATGTTTGAAACTCACTTTTCAAAATGGAACAGTTCACGCCTGCAGTCTCGACTTGCTCAGTAAAATCGTTCATATCCGGATAGCCCACCAAACTCCTATGAGCATCTGCAAATTCAGATCAACTATAAGATGAGCTTATTCAGCGAATAAAGAAATTCCAATTTGATTTTCCTTCGATCTCACTGGGTATATATAATCCCCTTGATAAGAAGAGCTCTAAAATGAACCCAAATTTTAGACCTTGGGGTGATACAAAAGCTACGGCTGCTTAAGAAGTAAGAAACCTATGAAAGCAAAGACTGCATTGTTAGAAGCCTAGAACATTCTTATCGTTCCCACAAAGTTACTTCGTGCTTTAATCTGAAAATAATGTGCCACTTCAGTTTCATCAACAGATCAACTTCACATCTTGCAACTTTAAGAAAAACGGTGTAACAGAAATTCTAACAACTAATTTTTCTTTTTAGACAACAACATCTATTCAATATGTGTGAATAATTGAGCATTTTCCAGTCGCATTTATTTATTTACACGAATACGCAACAATGAACCATATGAACATTAATCATAAAAGCAAATTCATCTATGTACCCATTACTAAAATGCTTAATATATTACCAAGAAACATTCTTTATATAACCTCAGTAGAATCCAATCTGGTTACACAGTATAATAATTGTGTATATATTTGATCAATATCTAATAAATCAACAAACAAGATCAGCATAAATCATAAGAAAACCCATGAATAAATACACTAAATGGCACGATAACACAAATGAAAACCCATAACAGTATTACTTCTTAGATACTTTCCATTAAAGAGTCATTGGATCATACAATACTCGCTCAAGAAAAAAAAGATCATATAATACAAAATTTGGGTTGTCATCTGTCATAAATTTCAGCTCTCGAGTATGGAGAACATAATAGCATCTTGTAATGCTTATAGCATTATGTATGCACTAAATACGCATATACTAGGATGTGTCACACCTCTTATCTAGGTAGTGTCCTGTTTCTTTTCTTGTCTATTGAAACATCCAAAATTATGTCTTATTCTTTTAACCAGGAACACAAGCATAGTAAGTCTATCAGAGGTTTCAAAGAACAAAAGAGAAGCAACATAATTATTGTCAAGCAAGACGGGCCTGAAACTCATTCTACAGATGGAATACCTTGCGGACGTTGTGGTAAAGGAATTACCTTTGGTGTCTGGTTTTGTTAGAGCATATCTCGGATGAACTCACCAAACGTTGGTATGTCAAGTTTGGTTGTCATATTTTAATATCAAAACTCATCTAGAGTCGCTTGATTAAATATTAGAGTCAACTTCGTTTAGGTTAGACTAGAAAGTCTAGGAATGTTGACACATACGAATATTACGCCGAAGACCTGAAGAATGAAAAGAAGTAAGGACTACAACGACGACATCATCCTTCCACTTGAGGTTATTAATATTGACTTGAACTTGTTTCAATTCCTAAGTATCTTTCAAGTCGTGCTATATTGAAAACATAACATGTGAAGCTGTATATACTGTATATATTGTATATTATACTCTAGTGGAGAGACATGATCATAATAGTACGATCATAGCATTAAGGAATTAGACTACGAAGTATGACGCTTATCTTTTGAACTTCGTAGATATGACATCAACATAATCTTGTATATAGTTTTATGCTTATGTGTATGGGTGTATGATGAAGATTTTATCCCAGGAAACAATGTTTTACATTTGTTTAAATAAAGTACATTCATGAACTTGTTTCATGAATAAAAAAGTCCGGATATTCATCGCATATTATTTGATGACCAATATGTGTGAGTTGGTAGAACCGATCTTAACTATGGTTATGTATCTCGGTATAACCGATCACAATACCTAGACTTATGGTTTGGTATGACCAATCCTGGTAATTGGTAAAACCGATCCTAAGCACTCACCATGAGATGGTATGATCGATCCTTGTAATTGGTGTGACCGTTCTGGTAATTGGTGTGACCGATCATACGTGGTTGTATGACTGATCCTTGTAATTGGTATAACCGATCCTAGTGACTGGTGTGAATGATTACAAGTAGATACCATGTATATGTATAACCGATCCTAGTGATTGGTATAACCTATCCGAACCCATGTATGTGACTTGGTAGGACCGATCACAACTAACCATTGTGACTTGGTCTGACCGATCACATAACAGTCTTGGAAATCTGGTAGAACCAATTTTACACTTGTTTGGAAGTGTGGGAGAACCGATTCCAAGATGCAAATCCATGTAGATACAAAATAAGGATTTGTAGTGAAAAGATGTCAACATACTTTGAGTCAGAATACGATTTGGTGAATATCTTCCACAACAATATTGTGGAGATTGGTTATCTTATTTATACTGAATGAAGCGCATCTTAAGGTTACAGAATATTTCAAAATACTGTTCAGAAAAACAGATTCTTGACTGAGCTACATCTAACAAGAGATACTACTTAATAGCCTTACGACTAGATTCAGTTGTAGACGTGTTCAGTTGAGAGTCTTGAGAAGGACTCGCAACAGTATGACTAACACCGTCCCTCAAGTTGTACTGGAGTTGACGAATGTGCAACTTGTGTCTGATGAACTGAAACTTTGGTGAGGCTAAACCTTTGATGAAGATATCAGCTAGTTGATCACGACTGCTAACAAACTTAACATATAACTGTTTGCGTGCAACTCTTTCCCGTACAAAGTGATAGTCAATCTCAATGTGCTTTGTACGAGAATGGAAAATAGGATTAGCAGTAAGATAAGTGGCACCAATGTTATCACACCAGAGAGAAGGTGTAGGAGTTGAAACACCTAACTCAATGAGAAAAGACTGAATCCATATGAGCTCAGAGGTAGCAATTGCAACACCACGATATTCAGCTTCAGTGGATGATTTTGAAACAGTTTTCTGTTTTCGTGCATTCCAAGATACAAGATTGCCTCCAAAGTAGATACAGTATCCACTGGTTGATCTTTTGTCATCTAAACTTCTTGCCCAATCAGCATCGCTATATGCATTTAGTGTATAATCTCCTCCAGGAGTAAAGAACAACCCATAGTCTATGGAGTGCTTCAGATAGCGCAAGATTCGTTTAACCAGCTCCCAATGTTCTATATAAGGCTCGTTCATATACTGACAAGCTTTATTGACAGCTACAGAGATGTCCGGTCGTGTAATGTGAAGATACTGCAGTGCACCAACAACACTGCGATAGAGTGTAGGATCTGTAAACTTCTCAGAACCAAACTTCTGAATTTTAACGTTAGCTGCTAGAGGAGTGCTCACAGGTTTGATGCCATCTAGCTTTGTGCGTCGCAGCAGATCAGAGACATACTTTCTTTGGGACAAGACTAAGGACTGCCCCTGGTGTAAGACCTCAACACCCAGAAAATAAGATAAACTCCCCATATCCTTCACTGCAAACTCAGACCCCAAATCAGAAACCAAATTGTCCACCATGGTTGAGTCCGAGCCTGTCACAATGATATCATCCACATAGATCAACACATAGGCAACTGAAGCTCCAGATTTTTTAATAAATAGAGAGGAGTCTGCAATAGATGCAGTAAACCCCATTTTGAGAAGATGATTGCTGAGACGTGAAAACCACGCACGTGGAGCCTTCTTAAGTCCATACAAGGACTTATGCAACTTACAGACATGATTAGGATAGTTTGGATCAACATATCCAGAAGGCTGCTTCATATATACTTCTTCTTCAAGAATCCCATGAAGAAACGCATTTTCAACATCTAATTGACGTAGTTGCCACTTGTTATTAACTGCAATAGAGAGGACTACCCTTATGGTGCAAGGTTTTATGACAGGTGAGAAAGTTTCCCCATAATCTAAACCTTCTTGCTGGTTGAAACCCTTAGCAACCAAACGAGCCTTATAACTTTGAACTGAGCCATCAGGATTACTTTTAATACGAAAAACCAACTTAGAGACAACTATGTTCATACCATATTCATATGGTACCAGAGAGTATGTACCATTCCTGAGTAATGCATTAATCTGATTGTCCATGGCATCCCTCCATTCCGGAATTGTACAAGCCTTGGAGTAACATGTTGGTTCCATGAATTCAGCGTCACACAGCGGGTGTTTTGAAGCAGTGAGACAAAGTCTTTGGATAGGTTTAGTGATTCCTGCCTTGGCTCTAGTAACCATTTGATGTCCTTGATGCAGCATTATATCATGTGTCTGCATTTCAGGTGATGCAGTAGACAGATACGTCTGCATATTAGCTGAAAGATCTGAAGGCAGTATAGACACATTGTTGTGATCATGAGAAGATGCTTCTGGAGAGACAGACGCTTGTAAAATAGGCTCCAACGTCTGTTGCTGCTGCACAATAACAATAGGGGATGACTGAAACACAAGAGAACTTAAAAACTTTGTGCTTGTAAATTGAGTTGGAGAACTAACCTCAGGAGATTGCTGTGGAGGAGGAGAGAATGGGAATGTCGATTCTTCAAACCTAACATGTCTAGAAATATACTCCCTATTTGTAGGAATGTGAAGACACATATAACCTTTATGAGATGGGCTGTACCCCAAGAAAATGCATGGTAAAGACCTAGGTTCTAGTTTATGTGAATTGTAAGGTCTGAGACATGGGTAGGCTAAGCAACCAAAGACTCGAAGGAAAGAATAATCTGGCTTTTTGTTATAGAGAAGCTCAAGAGGAGTTTTTCCTTCTGCAGAGGACTTTGGTAATCGATTAATCAAATAACAAGCAGTGGTGAAAGCATCATACAATAATTCTAATGGAAGTTTAGCATGAAATAATAGGGCTAGACCACTTTCTGTAACATGTCTTATTCTACGCTCAGCAAGACCATTTTGAGGTGAAGTATGAGGAAAAGAAAATCGATGCTGTATACCTGAATTGTTTAGATATGAAGTGAGTTTTTTGTATTCAAGAGCATTATCAGACTGAAAAACTTTGATTTTATGACCAGTTAAATTCTCAACTTTCTTATGAAACTGAGTAAAAATAAGGAACACATCTGATCTTTTTATCATTGGAAAAACCCAGGTATAATGAGAGAAAGCATCCATAATTAATAAATAATAACGATATCCAGTTCTTGAAATTTTAGGAGAGACCCATATGTCTGAAACAACAAGACTTAGTGGTGCATATTCAGCGGCACTACGAGAAAAAGGTAAACGCTTACTCTTGCTAATGTGACAGGAGTGGCAGAAACCAAAATTCTTATTCAAAAAGGGAAGGGAAAATTTATTAACTATCTTAGAAACTGTGCTCAGCATAGGATGGCCAAGCCGCTGATGCCAGATAGGTATGCTTGCAGAGAAAAAAGAAGTTGCTTGTTTGTTTAAGTCTCCCGCTCCATCTAACACGTACAGTCCATTCTCATTCCTCCCCTTTAGCAGCAAAGCTACCGTGGTTTTGTCCTTCACAACAAAGAAATCTGTGTGAAACTCAAAACAAACATGATTATCCTTACAAAATTGATGAACAGATAGTAGATTTGATTTTATTTTTGCACATGGTAAACATTATTCAGGCAGAACTTCCTATTATTAGAAGTAAAGACAGCGTTGCCAATATGAGCAATCTGCAAAGTATTACCATTACCAACTTTAACTGTATCAGTGCCATCATACTCATGTGGAATACATAAGTTCTTGACATCAGCATTCAAGTGGTGAGTAGCACCAGAATCTGTGACCCATTGAGCACCAGATTGAATTTGTGCAAGTTGTTGTTCAACTCTCATTTCAAATGAGAGCAGGTGTGAGGTGTAGGTATGGATATCCATCCCTTCAACAGTGCTAAGAGCAGTGACGATTGGATCATAAGTTTGATTCAATCCATTGCTTATACACTATTTCTTTTCTTCAGTTGAGATAATATAACCAGAAGCAGCTAGCTGGTCAAACAAATGTTTTGCATCATTGAGATAAGATTTCAAGGATTTGTTACCTTTGGTCATGCAGTGGAGTTGCTTCTTGAGGCAACTCTGATGAGAAATTTTTTTTGGTGCATACTCAGTTTCGAGTTTATCCCAGATTTCCTTGGCAGTAGTTAGTTCTGAGACAGCGCTGAGAACTTCAGGTGTAAGGGTTGAATTCAGCCAACCAACGATCAATGAATCTTGTGATTCATAAGCTGTGAATGCTGGATTTACATCTTCAGATTCAGGAAGGTTACGTGGTGGTTTTGGTTTTGTGCCATCAACAAAACCTGACAGATCATACCCCTTAAGTATGGGTCTAAATTGTGCCTTCCACAGATGGTGATTCGTCTCTGTGTGCTTCAAGGTCACAAGATGATGTATCTGAACATTTCTGAGAGTTGTTGTTGTATCTTCCATTAGTGATTTGTGTTTGCAGATTTGCTTTTTTTTTTTTGTTTTGATAGGTGTTTGATATGTGCGGAAGCGACTGGATCTTTGGCTGAGATTTGGTGAATATCTTCCACAGCAATATTGTGGAGATTGGTTATCTTATTTATACTGAATGAAGCGCATCTTAAGGTTACAAAATATTTCAAAATACTGTTTAGAAAAACAGATTCTTGACTGAGCTACAGCTAACAAGAGATACTACTTAATAGCCTTACGAATAGATTCAGTTGTAGACGTGTTCAGTTGAGAGTCTTGAGAAGGACTCGCAACAGTATGACTAACATTTTGAACACGTGCAGTAACCCTTATCATTTATTGTTCAAAGATATTCCTTGGTACTCAAGGTGATCCTATGCCGAATAAAATTAAGAATCTTTTAATTCAGGTTTTTGGTTTTATATGCTTTAATTACCAGCAATGCTAGAGAATAAATATTAGTTATATGCATTTACTAATTGAAGTTTTTCTGTGAGAGATTTCGGAGAATATTGGACCAACATTTATTTGAATTAGGAAAACCAAATTTGGGAATTCATTCCATATCTTGAGAATATTTTTCGGTTTTGGAAATTCCTTGGTGTCCAAACATCCTTGGTATGTGAATACCTAAGTTTGCATTTCTAGCAAACTATCCTAAGAGCCAGGCAAACTTCATTCTTGTTGTTTCTGGTGGAGCCGCCTATTCGGAGAGGAAAGTATCCTAATTAGGTGAAATATCTTACGACCGCTCGTTTAAAGACTTATGTGGGATGAAGAAGCTCTACGAGTACCGTTGGTGGGAAACTAGATAATTGCAGTGTTATTAGTTTTCGATTTGATTTGATTGACTAACGGTTGTTGAAACTTTGATTGCACCTAGTTTGTTTATTCTTGAGAATCTTCTCTTCTGATATAAGATTCGGTCAGACTAGATCAAAGTATCAATGGGATCTTTAGAATTGTTTTTATATCTAAAGACGTCTTGTGATAATTCATTATAAACAGACTATGTTCTGTGTGTGATTGATCACAAGAGGATTCAAGTGTTGTTGTGCAGGTATTTGAAGGCAATAGAAGATTTGAAGACAAAAAAAAAAAATCTTATTAGTATTCGTATCTTTTGGATTTAGTGCACAAACCTTGATCGGCTGGGATCCAAATAGAATCAGTTTATCTTTGATAGACTTGATTGATTAGTTGTGTGAGACCTGCGTCACTTTATAGTTTCTCTTTGAGAGCTATATTGATTGATTGCAAATCTAGAAATTGATTATTTCGGTAATCAATATTTAGATTGATCAAACCAGACAAAGGAGTTTATTATATTAAACATAAGAGCCTTTGTCAACGACTCATTAATATCTTCTAGCAAGATTGATTAGAGTGGTTACTAAACAGATTTTTCCTTTGCTGTTTGGAATATGATCCAAAGGACTTGCGATTCACGTGTGTGACTCTATAAGTCGAAGGCGCGAGGATACTGAGGAAACAAAGTAGCTAGGGGTAGTCTGCTTGGTATCAACTATACGAAGTTGGTATTTGATTTTGCATAGCGGCTTAATTCTGAGAGTATTCAAAACTAGACTAGGTCCCGGTATTTTTCTGCATTTGCGGTTTCCTCGTTAATAAAATCTTGTTGTGCCATTTACTCTACTATTCCCCATTATAATTGTTTTATTATAACTAAAGTAAATTGCACTTTACGTTAAGTCCGTAATACTTGATATTGATCCTATATAGTTTCGGTTTTCTGTACCTATTATCAAGTACACACTTTGTTATCGTATCGCCTCGATCTTGTATCCATAGTCAATCACACAAGTGATCTTGTTGTTGTATTGTCTCGATCTCGTATCCATAGACGATCACATTCGGTAGAGGACTTATAGGTTGAAACAAAAAGATTATGGTGTATTTGGGTACTCTCGTCTTTTCAGGTTTGGTTACTGATGTCCATGGATAGGTATTGTCATCAAAGGTCTAAACTATGTTTTCAAAGAAGTTGCTTTTGTAGTCTCTAATTCTATACATTGTTGCAGTGTAACACCCTATTTTACCATAAATTTTCAACTATTTGATTATATTCTGAACTTTGGGTAGCACCTCCTTTCCTACTAAAGCTCACAGTTCTCAAAAAGGGAGTTATCGACGAGTACGGGGCTGTAAGAAGCAAGTTGCACAATTTCCACTTCAAGGTTAAAAAAAATAGTATCGAGTACTTTTACCCTGGGAGTCAGGCTTAAACAAGAAGACAACTTGAAAAATAATTGGAGCATGGAAGTACATGTTAACAATATATAACTAATCTATTCTATTGTACTTTTCACTGCCGAAACTTTCTTTACATTGAGTTATGTTTTGCAGCAATTTCAATTTATTATGTTGGGTTATGTTGTCTTAGACAGTTAGACTCTTAGTCCCTGCCTCTGTCCCTGCGAACTGGAATCACTTGACACTAGTATCCAAGCAAATTATTTGTTAGGCTAACCACTATGGTGGTTCAGCAAGATTCAAGATGGTTCAAGGTGACTTCCTAGCCGCTATGGTTGTTCAAGATACCCAGGGGAAGCGACTGACCATGGGTGCCGAGCGTCTAACCAATGGGCGCTTCTGGCCATTTGGCACTTGACCCAGTCAACCTGGTCAAAGTGCCAAACCATTGGTCGCCCTGAGTTTCCCCTAAATTCAACAGAAACTCGATCTATTTCCATTTTTATTCTCTTTATTTTTTTTTCCTCCACTAAAACCCAGTTTTGCATGTGAGATTGTTGCTACCATCTTGAGTTGTTTGTAGAGAAATTAGAAGGGGTATTTGCTTGTGGTTGTTGTGGTTCTTTTAAACTTGTTTTGCCCAATTTTCATCTACAAACAAGAACAAGGTATGAAGAACAACATTGATTTTATTTTTATTTTTATTTTTATGATTTTTTCTGATTTTTTTAATTCGAAATTACAACAAAACATGTGTTGATTGTCTTGTTTAGTAGTATTTATTGTTCGAATTTATAGTGTAAATTGAATTTTAGAATTAAAATGAATTTAGGGTTTGAATTCGACACAAAATATGTATGGAGTTTGATAAGTGTAATGTTGTGGTTATTATGTTTATGATGCTTGTGTAAAAATTCAGAATTAGGCCTGGTATGAGTTTTTGGATTCTCCAAGGTTTTTTTTGGTGAATTGGGTTTGTGGTTTTGCATATGTAGTAATGGTGTTTGTGGTGAAATTAAAAATGAGATATGGATGGTTTTGATAATTTGTTAATTGACACATAAATTGAGCATGATTTTATTTTTTGCATAGATTAGATAATGGAGGAGGATATTGATTTGGATAAGTTTGAGACATTGTCTAGAAGAAATGCTCCATCAAGACATATAAGTGATAGCGATATCATTGATAGTCTTCCTAAGGGAAAATTTAGAAGCAGTTGGGGCAGTGTGAAGGAGTTTTATGAAATAATGGTTGCAAATAACCCCTTGGCACGTGTGCTTTGTAACAACTGCGTTTTTTCTTCTGTGTTTCAATTTTCTTTCAAGAATGTGGATCAACAACTGACTGAAGCTATTATGGAGAGGTGGTGGAAGAAGAAGAAGAAGACTTTCCATTTTCCGGAATCTGAGGTAGGATTGAAACCTCTGGACTTCTATCGGTTGACAGGTATTCCAATTGGAGGAAATAAGGACATTCCAGCACTTCCAAAACAGATATTTGATGCAACAGATTATGAAGAAATAAATGAAAAATATTTTGAGGTGTGTTACAACATTATGAATCTCGAAAGGCAAATAATGAGGATGTGCCAGTTTGGGAATCAAAGAAAAGTCAATTACAGTTATCTCACTTGGCTAGTTACATAAAAACTAGACAATCAATGCGAGACCAAGTAATTGACAATATAAATATTGTCGAGGAGTTGAAAAAAATGTTTTTACTTTGGTGTATCCGGTATTTCTTGTTTGCATACCTCACTGTAAGAGTTGACAAATGTTGGTGTGTTGTGTTGGAAAATTTGGAGAACTTAGGCAACTATGATTGGGGTACTCTTGTACTTGGTAATTTATATAAATGGCTTGATGTTTGGAGTAGATATGAAAAGAAGGATATGGGTGGGATGTGGATGTGGATGATTTAGAATACTGGTACTATTTTTACTTTCATAACTGTCAACCGGTTTTGAGGAATGACTTAGGAGAAGATGACTTTGATTGTCACCATGCCATTTCACTTTTTCGTTCCTCCAACATAGATGCCAGGGGTAATAAAAATCTTCACAAACATTCGGTCACTGATGCTCGAGCTTAAATTGACATGAGGGCCTATGATACGATAATCTGGCACCCATGGAAGTTAGGTGATGAGATTGGTGAATCCGTGGATTTTCAAAATGCTTTAGAACGGTCTAAAAAGAGAATTATTTTCATGGATGTCGAAAAGGGAATAAGAGTATCGACATACTTGGCTGAGAGATGCTATAGACAAATAATGGGGGAAGTTGTAATCCCATGTGACCCACCTGAGTTGGATGAGGTGCGACATGATGAGGATGTCTTTGTAACAATTCACTTTTACGCCGTTGACGAAATGCAATACCGTCGGTTCTGGAAAAGTAAAAGTATCAAATTTTGGTGACAAAAATCGTACATACAAGAACTCATGACGAGTTTAGTGTGCGCAACATTGGTGTCTCTCGACAGTTTTTTCCAGAATTTACGCCTCCCAGCATGGTGTCACAGTCCTACACATACGACCGATTTGGAGATCCCACGCACCACTCGATGACTAGCTTGGTTAGACAAGTATTGTTCTGAAGCAAATTGTTGTAACTCCTCCTACACAATTAGAATAAAAGTTTAATAGAAATGGTTCACAGAACAAAAAAAATAAAATAATAATAAGATTACTAACCATTGATACATTCATTTCACTAAAATTCTTCTTCACAAGCATCTGATGCTCTCCACAATTGGAGTCAAGAAGAACAAACTTTGAGGGGACCTATGCTGCAGATGCATGTTTCCAGCAAACTTATGTTGGTTGTAAACGTCAAGATATAAGAGAAGAACCGACCTCCGAAAAGTGTTATATACCAGTACATACGGCGGTTGGCGAACCTATAAGGACTACTGCAACCCATACATCATCGTGTACTGATTTCATAGGGCTTAGTGTTGATGGAGGTTATAGTAGCGGTCATAACAGTGGCAACAACGTTGACTATGATGCCTTATGTAGACTATGAAAATTTAATTTTATAAAATACAACTTCCTTTATTAAATATCTTCATTTCAACTTAACAACACGAACAACATTATCGATTGTAGCCCGGAACTATGTCCTTCAAGATCTCGTGGAGTGCATCGTACTTGAATAGTTTCTTCGTATTTTCACGAAACTCGATTCGAGCCATAGTTTTCTGCAAATACAAAAATAAACATTAATAAATATTTAGAGTACTTATTTACGTATGTTGTCGTTTAAAACAATTTGAATAAACCTACGAGAGATTCGTATGACAATGCCGGATTAGTTATCTTTACTTCGAACAGGACTGCCACAAAATTTTGGATTTCATTGTTGATCAAATTGAATCATTTTTTTTACTGAGAGCTTTGTTCTGTCATTTTAATTTCCGGTAAAATCTTCGAAGGCTTGTAACACGGCCCCGAAAAATGCTTACTCCGTTATCACCTGTTCCGAGGGGGACGACATTTGTAGCAAAGATCAAGGCTTCCAAAACACCGACATCTTCTATATTAGTGAAGTGCATGATTAATTTGATAAAAGCTTATTTATCTATCACCTGGGAGTTCGAAAAACGTTGTGTTCACTTAATACTCTTGATGACATTATATAGAAAGATACAAGGCACAACTAATACGAGTACCATAATGTTCTCCCATTTCCAGAATTCAATACAAGATTGGAAAAAAGTAGTGTAGTAAACTGTGACCAAAGCAGTGACGAGTCTTGTCTGTGCTAGTAATAAAAACACATTAGTGAGGATTCTCTGTCATTTACACTTTTCAATAAACATCAATGACTCATGGCAGCGAGTTTTCAATACACATCACTGACCAATTGCAGTGAGCATTCAAATCACTTCAATGACATTAAATAGTCTATAGGTAGTCATTGAATGATGCAGTTGGGAGCTTTTTCTTTAAACGCAATCACATGGTGTGAAACAGTAAAGATAGTTTTCCTTTTGTTTGACATGTTTTACTTGGCTATAAATAGGCATAGTCAGAAATACATACGCACCCACACACTTTCTTTGATATATATATATACTTCTACAAGTAATCTCCTTGTATTTTTGTTTTGTTATCTGTTCTACGATTTTTTAAGTTCAAACATGGTTAGGTTATTCCCGGAAGAAGATGAGGCTCTTATTAGGGTCTACTGTTCTGTTATAAATCGTGGAAATGTACACGGAGATGATGAGTGCTAAAAAGTGCATATTTCTATATATTTTTCTTGGCATTTAACTCATCTTTTGTGCATTAATTCTACATTTTATCCCATATTCTGTATTTTCTTTGTTTTCAATAATAAATATTTTTATTAATTAATTTTGCATTTTTAGGTAATAAATAAAGTTTGGATGAATAGCGGAGCGGAAAAGAGCAGAAAAGCGGTGAAAAGTCGGGAGGAATTACACAAGGAAGCCGCGAAGAATGTTGTGCACAAGATCAAAAGGCTAGAAGTGCGCTTGAAGAGGAAGAATTGTTCTTAAAGAAGATATGGGCTTGGCATACCCAAGGCCCAAAACCCTCACCCAAATCCATTTCATATATCCATGCCCGTTTCCCTTTATAGCCATCAGATTTGATCATCTCAGCATCTTACGGTCGCAGCATCGCCAGTCATCAAAGTCTGAAGCTCCTGTCTAACACTACAGCACCTAACTCCATCTTGAGCCGTCAGTTTCGTTGTACTTCCGCATCCAACGGTCGCTCCTCGCTTCCTTCTGTCTCGCCGTTAGATCGATCCATCATCTTCGCATCCAACGTCTCATCCTCGTTGTTCATCAACAATTGCTAAACCCGCCTAACACCCAAGTATCGAACACCTATACCCTTCAGCCAAACGCACCTTACCCAAATTCTCATCTTCCTCCTTCGAGCAGTCGAGCTCTGCTCCTGCCAACTCCACCATGTCCGCCACCACCACTGCCGTACCACCAAACGCCACTCCTTCACACCGTACACCACCACCAACTCCACTATAATCATTCCCCCCATATTCTAGCCATCTATCCTACCAATTTCTTTTCTTTTCTTTCTCAGAAAACCCTAGGAAAGAAATTGGTACAATAGCTAGGGCTAGAGAAGAAATAGAAGCATGGGAATGGAACAGAGGACCAAGGAGAAGAATGGGTCGAAGAAAAACTCGTCAAATCACATCAATATGGGTAAGAATTACCAAACCCTAAATTTTCTGATTTGGGGGAATTTATTAAAGAACCCTAATTTTCTGTTAGGGAGAGCATTAGAAAATATATGGGTCTGTTTTGTACTGTCAAATTAGGTAGAAATAATTTACCTAATTTCTGTTTAAATTAGGGATATTTTTGGGGAAGAACCCTAATTTTGTAATTTGGGGGAAAACCCAAATTGGGTCTGTGGGTATAAATAGAAGGGACTGTTGTGTTGTGTAGGGTATGCTGGAATAGCCAGTGTCCAGAACTTTGATGTTATGTATATGTTGTTTTCTTGGTATTCACTGTGTAATGTTCATGTTCGGTTTTGTGTAATGTTCATGTGTTTAATTCCTTTCCCTGTTTTATTCTCCTGTTGATGTTGTTGTTAATGTGATGTTTTGGGAGAACTGGATTAGCCAGTCTCTCCAATTTTTGTGTTGTTCCTGTTAATCATGTGTTGTTCCATCTGTTCTCTCATGTTCTCATTAGCTGAGGCTCAGATGAAGCTTTAGTGGACTGTTAGGTAGTGGAATGTTAGGTTAGAAGCCTTAGTGCACTGAATTGATTGAGCAATGGGAAGAAATCAGTGCTCTGGTATGCCTGTGATTGACTGTGCTGTCAAAAGACAGTCAATACTAGGGGCATATCAGTGAGCAAGCTGATTTTCCTCCCATTCTATTGTATGCATAGGATGTTCAACTCAACCTAGAAATATGTTGTTTGATTAGGACACAAGGTGGATTCTAAGCCTTGGCTTAGCCACAAATCCTTTACAATCACTTATAATTTCAGTTCTATTTTGTTCCCTGCTAAATTTACTTTCCTTCACTGTTTTTCTTGCATTTTGAAGCTGTTGTGCACTGAAATCAGTGCACAAACTCCCCTCCCTGCCCTTGGCTTAGGCCTTGGTTCCATTTTCTTGTTGTTTCATTGTTCTGTCACCTGTTTTGTGTTTTGTATTGTGTTCTGTTTTCTTGTGTTTATTGTTTTATCATCCATTGTCTCATTATTTCACTACCATCTTCATTGCTTTGTAAATATCACAGCTTCACTGCCACTATTTGCTCTTTCTTCTCATTTGTTTCTCCTGTTCTTGATACTGCATTCATTACCTTGTTTTACAAAAGCCCATTGTAATCTGTTTAAAGCTCAAAAGCCTAGTTCACTGCCAGGCTCAAAAACCCAAGCCCAGTTCACAATTGAACTGTTGAGCCCAAGTTCACAGTTCATTCCAAAATCATTCAAAGGCCCAAGGCCTAAAGCACTTCATCATTACAACAAACCCACTAAGCCCAAAGCACAATTAGAAGCCCAATAGCAATTTAGAGCCCAAATAGCTAGAAAACTCCAAAACACTCCCAGTCTCTGTGGATCGACCCGTACTTGCACGAGCTACAACTGACGACCGTGCACTTGCGGTATTACTGTAGGCCCGTTTTTATTGCGCTTAATTTTACACTCTCCGGGCCCACCAAGTTTTTGGCGCCGTTGCCGGGGATTGGTGCTGTGTTTTTCTTGTAGTTTTATTAGCTATTTTTGCATTTCACTGCATAGCATTTGCATCTGCATCTGCTTCACTTCATTTGCTGTTGGGCCTGCTGTTCTGAACCTGTTTTCCTCTGCTGGGACGCCACCAAGGAAAAGAACCAAAGCCCAACTGGGTTTTTGCAACAATATCAGAGCAGCTGGGCTGTGCTTAAAAGGTAACCCATTTAAGAGAACCCGAATTGTGGGCTTCCAATTTTTAATTGTGGGCTTGTAATATTAAAGCCAATTTTTGGGCTTTTTATTTTCTGTTGGGTTTGTAATTAATTTTTGTGGGCTTGTTTGTTTAATTTGTGGGCTTGTATTTAATTTTTGTGAGCTTGTTTAATTTGGACTGGTATTTTGTATTCTGGGTTTTTAAACCCAGCTGAGCTTGTAACCGATCACGCTAGGTTAACTCGTTAGTGGGCCGAGTACCCAAATTCTAGGCCGAGATTTTGGACTCAGTTTCACCAAACGTTTTCAAACCAGCTGAGCCAAAGCAAACACAAAACCAACAGTGGGCTTGCTCCCATTCAAAAACCAAATTTTATTTTCTTAAAAAAAAAAAAAAAAAAAAAAATTGCTCCCAAATTTTAAAACCAAATTTTATTTGCTCCCACATTAACAACCAAATTTTTTTCTTTTATCCCACCAAAACCAAATTTTTCCCAAAAATCCAAACCCTTTAAAAAACAAATTCTGAGCTTTGTACATTCTTTACTTAGCTTTTGAGCCAATCATGAATAGATCTTTTTCTACAGTTGGGGAGTACAACAAATCCCTTAGAGAACTTGCATATGGACAAACTTCACGTTATGAACCTTCCACGGACCATGATGTCAATAGTCATAGGAATTATTATGGACATTTTCAAAGTCCCGAGCCGCAATACATGAACCCTAATGACTATTCATACATGCATCATTCATCACAACGTGAAAATGAACATTTTGCTAGTGCCTCACTCACACAATCATCACTGATCGATCAATTAAAGCTCGAATCACAGCTTTAGAAATGCAATCACATGAGGAATCTGTCACGTCTAATTTTCTTAGGCAACCTGAAATCTATGCATGTCCCGCATGTGGTAGTTTAGACCACCCTGTTGAGAATTGTCATATTTTGCATAATTTTAGGCAATCTAGAGAAAATCCAAGGTATGAAATGCCCATAAATTGTGAGAATGGTAGTCATTGGGACCATAATCAATCCTTTGAGGGTTGCGATCAATATTTTGTAAACCCTAATGACCATGCACACATGTACCATTCACCACAATTTGAACATGAAGAATTTTGTACTCCCATGAATTTAGACTCCACCACAGAAGCTTTAAGACTCAGTAAGCAAAACTTTGATAATCTACATCACGAATTCATGCATATTTAGATCAGATTTTGCTTCACCTACAAAAGGAGGAAATTCATGAGGAAATGTATGTTGTCCCTAATGAAGTGTCTAGTCCCATTCATGTAAATGATGTTGAATATGAACCTAATTTAGAGGAACATGAATCGACTAATGAACCACCACTGTTAAGGAGGACCAATATGCAGGCTACCATGATGATTATGATGATTATGATGATATGTTAGAAGAACATGAAAATATTGTGGAACCTGTTGGTTCAATAACATATGGCTTCTCGCCCTTGACCTTCATGAATGTTGTTTTTTCTAATACTCATTGTAATTCATATGATTTTGATATTGACATGGGATTCGTACAATTATTCTGTGAAGATGAGCATGACATAGGAATAGTTTGAATCTTCTGTAGACACTAATGCTAATATGCATGAAAATATTTGATGTGTCTGATTCTCTACCTAGGTCACATTGTGATATTTCTCCTGATTTTCCGATGCATGAGAATAAATTTGTTGATGATGTTGATGACTCTGATTGTGATCTTGCCAATTTGTTTGATGATTGTGAGCATGTTGTGACACGTGTAGAAGACTTAGGAGATGTTGATGTGATTAGTAATGATGTGCCTATCGTCCTACATAAGTCACAATCTGATGGCCTTCCACCCAACCTAGATTTGGTTTGTACCCATATTGTCAAACCGACTTTTCTGAGAGTCCCTAATCTAGGTTTGGAACTGTGCTTCCCAAGTCCTCTTGGACTATTTTGCATCTAAGAATAATATCTTTGAGGAGCCACAGTTGGAATTAGCATGTTTGCCCGTCCCTAGCACAGTTCACTTTGAGTTAGACCTTGTACATGATGAACCCCCAAAACTGCGAGATTTTGTTTCCAAAATTTTATCCATTGAAAAATCCAGGTTTGGGGGTAGCTCATTTTGTTTCACAGTTTCACTTGCGTTTCTTTCCTGTTATATTTGTGTGAAGCTGTTGAAACCTCTACACTTTGTCTTTTGGGTTGATCCTCAACTCTTTAGATTGTTAGTGTATGGTGAATTTTTGTATATAATCCAGTAGATAAAATTTCTTAAAACCCTTTGTTCCTTTTGTATATATTTTGCTAATCCAATATGATCTCGGCTGACATATGTTGGATTCTTGCCTTGAATAACGGAGTTCTAATATTGCTTTCGCCGAAATCGGGTATTCTCTTTCCTTTTTCTCTACTCAACATGATCCTCTTCATATGTTGTATTATAATTTTGTTCATATTTTGAAACATTGAGGACAATGTTTAGTTTAGGTTTGGGGGTGAAAAGTAGATACTTTGATAATTTGCCATAATTGAAAACAAGAACTCCTTCTTTTTGAAAAAAATGAAAAATGAAAAAAAAAAAAAAATTGAAAAATTGAAAATTGAAAAATTGAAAAAAAAAAAAAAAAAAAAAAAAAAAAAAAAAAACATAAAAATGGAGCTCATTTACCTTGAAATGTTGACTCTTGTGCAAATATGTAATTATTAGGAGTCTTAGTCTAGATATTTAGGCACCCTGATTCTAGCACAATTCACATAGTGATAAGAAATTTGCACGCGCACGATCTACCAATACATGTATAGCCTCGATCTTCAAGGTGTTTGATAGGAAGTCACGATTGTCAATCACTTTAGAATACTGAACGAAACTTGACTAGCTTGTTCTTTGGTTGGTTGGGATAGAAGGTGGAGGTTACATTAAGAAAAACAACCATCGAATTTAACTGGGTGCATCAAAAAGGGCTACCTCTTGCAAAGTGTCATGTAATCTTTTGTTTCCTTTTGTATATGTATCAAAAGTGTTTCCTTATTCAAAAAAAAAAAAAAATCAAATATTTATCAATTCCATTCTCTCTTGTTCCAAAAATAAAAGAGAGGAGTCAATGTAAATAAGAGTCATGTAAAGAGTCATCTTTTGTGTTTTATTGTAATAAGCAAGGAAGGGTGCATGCCATTGATGTACAACGCGAGTGATTGTGAAATACCTCCTACTCATTCACAATTCTCGTAAAGTCCGGACAGCTAGCTAGATTTCGACCTCGGTTCTTAGCCTGAGAAACTATCTCTTGGTGATTAGTAGTCATAACTTCAGATCTTTCTTTACACATGTGTAGATACACTTTACACTCTTATCACATGTCTTTTTTTGTTATCAGTGCTAGGATTGTGCCTTTGATAGCTAGATTGACATCTCCATTTTTCTGTGAGCTTAAACTGTCTTGCACATGTCACATTTGATGGAATATGAGCTTATATTTTGACCTAGAACTTTGTAGGTACGTTCTAAGCAAACCTTCACGAGACTTCACTCGTCCACTAGGGACACTTAGTGGTTTAAAAGGCTTAGTGCATAAGCTAAATGCATTCGAGAGACCAGCGACAGTGGTATAGGTAGGATTTCCTTAGTTTTGTTTTACTTGAGGACAAGTAAAATTCAGGTTTGGGGGTATTTGATGAGTGCTAAAAAGTGCATATTTCTATATATTTTTCTTGGCATTTAACTCATCTTTTGTGCATTAATTCTACATTTTATCCCATATTTTGTATTTTCTTTGTTTTCAAGAATAAATATTTTTATTAATTAATTTTGCATTTTTAGGTAATAAATAAAGTTTGGATGAATAGCGGAGCGGAAAAGAGCAGAAAAGCGGTGAAAAGCCGGGAGGAATTACACAAGGAAGCCGCGAAGAATGTTGTGCACAAGATCAAAAGGCTAGAAGTGCGCTTGAAGAGGAAGAATTGTTCTTAAAGAAGATATGGGCTTGGCATACCCAAGGCCCAAAACCCTCACCCAAATCCATTTCATATATCCATGCCCGTTTCCCTTTATAGCCGTCAGATTTGATCATCTCAGCATCTTACGGTCGCAGCATCGCCAGTCATCAAAGTCTGAAGCTCCTGTCTAACACTACAGCACCTAACTCCATCTTGAGCCGTCAGTTTCGTTGTACTTCCGCATCCAACGGTCGCTCCTCGCTTCCTTCTGTCTCGCCGTTAGATCGATCCATCATCTTCGCATCCAACGTCTCATCCTCGCTGTTCATCAACAATTGCTAAACCCGCCTAACACCCAAGTATCGAACACCTATACCCTTCAGCCAAACGCACCTTACCCAAATTCTCATCTTCCTCCTTCGAGCAGTCGAGCTCTGCTCCTGCCAACTCCACCATGTCCGCCACCACCACTGCCGTACCACCAAACGCCACTCCTCCACACCGTACACCACCACCAACTCCACTATAATCATTCCCCCCATATTCTAGCCATCTATCCTACCAATTTCTTTTCTTTTCTTTCTCAGAAAACCCTAGGAAAGAAATTGGTACAATAGCTAGGGCTAGAGAAGAAATAGAAGCATGGGAATGGAACAGAGGACCAAGGAGAAGAATGGGTCGAAGAAAAACTCGTCAAATCACATCAATATGGGTAAGAATTACCAAACCCTAAATTTTCTGATTTGGGGGAATTTATTAAAGAACCCTAATTTTCTGTTAGGGAGAGCATTAGAAAAGATATGGGTCTGTTTTGTACTGTCAAATTAGGTAGAAATAATTTACCTAATTTCTGTTTAAATTAGGGATATTTTTGGGGAAGAACCCTAATTTTGTAATTTGGGGGAAAACCCAAATTGGGTCTGTGGGTATAAATATAAGGGACTGTTGTGTTGTGTAGGGTATGCTGGAATAGCCAGTGTCCAGAACTTTGATGTTATGTATATGTTGTTTTCTTGGTATTCACTGTGTAATGTTCATGTTCGGTTTTGTGTAATGTTCATGTGTTTAATTCCTTTCCCTGTTTTATTGTCCTGTTGATATTGTTGTTAATGTGATGTTTTGGGAGAACTGGATTAGCCAGTCTCTCCAATTTTTGTGTTGTTCCTGTTAATCATGTGTTGTTCCATTTGTTCTCTCATGTTCTCATTAGCTGAGGCTCAGATAAAGCTTTAGTGGACTGTTAGGTAGTGGAATGTTAGGTTAGAAGCCTTAGTGCACTGAATTGATTGAGCAATGGGAAGAAATCAGTGCTCTGGTATGCCTGTGATTGACTGTGCTGTCAAAAGACAGTCAATACTAGGGGCATATCAGTGAGCAAGCTGATTTTCCTCCCATTCTATTGTATGCATAGGATGTTCAACTCAACCTAGAAATATGTTGTTTGATTAGGACACAAGGTGGATTCTAAGCCTTGGCTTAGCCACAAATCCTTTACAATCACTTATAATTTCAGTTCTATTTTGTTCCCTGCTAAATTTACTTTCCTTCACTGTTTTTCTTGCATTTTGAAGCTGTTGTGCACTGAAATCAGTGCACAAACTCCCCCCTGCCCTTGGCTTAGGCCTTGGTTCCATTGTTCTTGTTTAGTTTCATTGTTCTGTCACCTGTTTTGTGTTTTGTATTTGTTTCTGTTTTCTTGTGTTTATTGTTTTATCATCCATTGTCTCATTATTTCACTACCATCTTCATTGCTTTGTAAATATCACAGCTTCACTGCCACTATTTGCTCTTTCTTCTCATTTGTTTCTCCTGTTCTTGATACTGCATTCATTACCTTGTTTTACAAAAGCCCATTGTAATCTGTTTAAAGCTCAAAAGCCTAGTTCACTGCCAGGCTCAAAAACCCAAGCCCAGTTCACAATTGAACTGTTGAGCCCAAGTTCACAGTTCATTCCAAAATCATTCAAAGGCCCAAGGCCTAAAGCACTTCATCATTACAAACAAACCCACTAATCCCAAAGCACAATTAGAAGCCCAATAGCAATTTAGAGCCCAAATAGCTAGAAAACTCCAAAACACTCCCAGTCTCTGTGGATCGACCCGTACTTGCACGAGCTACAACTGACGACCGTGCACTTGCGGTATTACTGTAGGCCCGCGTTTTTATTGCGCTTAATATTTACACATCTCCGGGCCCACCAGGAGACCAAGAGACTGGAGTTTTATGGAATCTGGTGATGCAAGAGTTTACCGACATAATAGGAAATCATAATGGTCGGTCTGCGGAAACATTGCAAACTCATTTTTCCACGATTAAAAAGGAGGTGAAACTATTCGTAGCACTACAAATACTATTATATCGTAATGTTCCTGTCGGATGGGATGAAGCACAGTTGTAAGTTAATTTGATGTAAATGTATACAACATTCAAAGAGAATTATCCAATAAAACATTGTATGTTGATATGTGTTTATTTATTGCAGGAAAGTCATGCGCGAGAGTTATACTTGGAAATAAAAGCAAGGGAGTTTATACTCCATAATTGTACCTCAGTTTAAGGCATCATTTTCCTGACTTGAACCCCCAGCTAGTAGCACTTGAAACCCCCGATTCGGGTGAAGACTAACTCCGGAATTTCATTGGTTTTATGGGCACACCTCTTTGAAAACCCTCACGAGACTACAACTCATCTGTTATGGTCACTTAACGGTTTAAAGGCTTATTGCATATCCTAAATGAGTTGTTTTATGTTTATGTTTTGCTTTGTATTTCCATTACTGTGATCCAACGAAATAATAAACATTGAGTTGTTTTGTAAAAAATATGTGGTAAAATCCGCGAATCTTAAAAAGTGTGCCATAAATCCCTATAAATAGAGTCCCTATGCAACAAAATAACACAACACAATTGGGAACATTTTCTTTATTTTCTCTGGGTTTTTTTATATATAATTAGTTTACGGTTCCATGGTTGCTAGGTTCACTTCAGACAAGGATACATCGATTGTAACAACTTGGTTTTCTGTTTTTTATGCTCCTAATGTGAATGAAACAAATAATCACCCACGAATCTTGTAGGATCTTGTTGTTAGAGCACTTCTCGGTCGAACTCGTAAGCGTTGCTATCTCAAGCTTGTTTTTCAATGTTAGTGATCAAAACTATAAGTCTTGATTTCTAATCTACTTATAGCATTGTCTCGGACTAGGATAGATTGTGTAGTTGAGCATTAGACTTCACGGCGTTCGTTAATTGAAGACGAAGAACTACTAAGAAGAGCTTGTGGAACTTCATCAACAAACGGTATGTGGAGACTAAAACTCATTTATCACTTGGAAAGTCTATTTCTACTTTATTTCCTATATTGAGACAAAAGTCGTATTACTATATAGTATTCGATTATGCACATTTGAGATTTCAAACTAAGTATAACTCGCTTACATATTTCTCGAAATATGTGTTGGTAAGCTTTCGCTTCAACCAAGTTCCTCTTATATTCTTGACGAAAGTCAAAAGATGATCATGTGAAAATCGCCAAGTAACATCTTACATGGTTTGTGTGACAAAATCATTTGATGTAGACTTCGAATGTTATGTAATGATTATTTCAATAACTTGAAAATTGCTTTGATGCTAATAGTTCGTGAAAATCACTATTGTCATCCTCTAAGAATGTTTCAATGATTGAAATAGAGTTTAGAACACTTGAACATCATTGGAATTGAAATAGAGTTTAGAACACTTAACCATCATTGGATTATAAACATAGTATGTGTTCTTGCATATATGTGATCCATGTCCGGAACTATAGTATGCATACCCGTATGCGTACCTGTTAGTTGAGAAATTCTGAGTGCCTAAGTACAGATGCCCGTATGCGCACTGGCATAGGGTTTGGGTCCGGGAATTTCTGTTGTGTTTGGAAGTATGTGTATCTGTTCGCATACTGACGAACCCAAACTCAGTCCGGCTACTTAAGTATGCGTACCCGTTTGCATACTTGAGTAGTAAAAGTTCTAAAATCAGTTTGTTCATGAACTAATACATTATATAATAAGGAATGCATTCTATGCAAACCGTGGCTATAATGTTCATGAATTGATTCGAGTGAATCAAACCGATTTTGCTTCCATTGTGTTATTGTATACTTCTATGAGAATATAGCAATTGAACAACTCTATAACTAGTTTCATTTGAGTCATTTGAACTAGTTGTGGTTAAGATGAATAAGGTTGATATGAGAGTGTTCATATAGCTAACTTCGGTTAACTACTTTTGAGCCAACCTAGTGTAGACGTTTAGGTACGGTTACTCAAACCTAAATGAAGGTACATTTCATTTGTGTATAACAAGCTAAGTTCGATTTAATGGTTGAAAGCTATTAGCTTGAGTCTAATCAGGTTTTCATCTAACGGTGAATATTGAATGCTTGGTTACCAAGGTAACTTAGATTGCAAACCCTGATTTGAAAACTATATAAGGGAGAACTCTAGCAACTAGGAAACCTAATCCCCACACCTTCTATGTTGATACTAGTTGCGACAAGAGTCGATTCTCCTTTAACCTTAGGTTTTTCACGAAACCTTGTAGGTTAACGACTTGAAGACTTCATTAGGATTGTGAAGCCAGACCCAACTATTTTGTTTGTAGTTGCGTGTTCTGATCTTACTTATACTATCGTGATTGAGTATTATCTTTGCTAAGATTTGCTTGAGATTTATCTCTGATAGGTAAGATTAAAAGTAGTCACAAACATCTTCGTCTCATCGTTTGTGATTCTACTATATCTTGTTTCGCTTCCATACGATTAAGATTATTGTGAAGTGATTGATAACACTAGGTTGTTCTTCGGGAATATAATTCCGGGTTATAAATTGGTTCATGTGCACCTTGATTTATCAAAAGACGCTACAAAACTCATAGGTACTTCTGTGGGAGACATATTTATCTATTCCAATAGACTTTTCTGTATGAGACAGATTTGTTTATCAAGTCTTCGACTTTGGGTCGTAGCAACTCTTGGTTGTGGGTGAGATCATCTAAGGGAATCAAGTGCGTAGAATCCTGCTGGGGTTCGGAGACGTAAGGAACGCAACAGTACGTAAGGAGCGCAACTACATTCCAGTCTGAAGTTCATTGGTAGTAGGCTAGCGTCTGTAGCGACTTAATACAGTGTGGTGTTCAAAGCTGGACTAGGTCCAGGGGTTTTTCTGCATTTGCGGTTTCCTCGTTAACAAAATTTCTGGTGTCTGTGTTATTTCTTTTCCGCATTATATTTTGTTATATTATAGAAATATCACAGGTTGTGCATTAAGTTCAATCAGTTCTTGAATCTGACCCTTGGGTTGTTGATTGAATTGATTGATACTTGGATATTGGTTTGTGATACCGTCTAAGTTATTTCTCTTACTCAATCGGGATCATAAATTACTATTTGTTTGATTGTGGATTGAATTGAAAAATAGAGATATAAACTCGCTGATATAATTTTCTATAGATTGAGTCTGACCGTCTAGTTGATTCTCTTGAAAGTATATTGGAGTTAGTCTATTCATATTGCCGAACGAAATATTGGGTGTTGTTGTTAGACCCCCGCCTTTTCACTTTTGTACAACCACTACGTGGCAAACTTTGGTAATCCTTGCCAAAGAACTAAGCAAACCATACGGCTAAGGATTGGATCCATCATAAGAGGAGTTAAACACTACGTTATGTTGCAACGTGTAATTTTCAGAGACTTTCCAAATGCTTATAACAGGAATGAGGAAGTAAGTGATTTTCATTTAAAAACATCATGTTTTTTCTTTACCCTTCAAATGAAATAATAATCTAGTTTTGTTGTTTTCATTTAGGAAACTAAAGCGAAAAAAATTTACACATAAGCAACACGAAAAGAATTCGAGTTTTACCAATATTACTTAGTAATGAAATTTTTTAGTGATGAATACAATCTGATATCATCAGGAAGGCGTTCTCCACAAGATGGAAACCAAGATTAAAAGAACCGTACCAACATATTAGGTTTTATGGGCACACGTCTTTATATTATCGTATTATAGTATGATCTATGGGAATGAAACAATGTACTATCATTTTTTAGTTAATAATAAAATTAATATGACAATTTAATTTGTAGGGTTATACAAAGAAAGTATTGGGTCTTACATTTATTTCACTTGACATGCCTTCTAGTGGATATGTTTGGGGAAAAAATTGACTGACAATAACGTATGAAATTGTCGACAATGAATATCAGTAATACGTCATATCGTTTCAACTTCTCAACATTGCAGTAAAAATTGATGGATGAAACACACTGGGTCTCTTACCAGTTTTATATGCAAGGGCATTTGTAAAAAGTAATTGTCGTTTGAGATAGAGTAAAGGTCAATTAAACACAGGGACTATTACAAAAAAAACCCTTCATAGCTATAATAGATGCCTTTGATACCGCAGAAGACTTGGTAATAATGAAAACTTGGGTGACCGAAAGCTCCCGTGAAGACGTTTCACGAGGCTTGGTTAAAGATTTAGATTTCTGGCAACATGTATGTCATTATTACAAAAGCGAGTTTGGAACTGATCGGTAAAGAACGACGGAAAACATAAAGGAAAAGTATAGGGTTACCAAAAAGGAAGTGGATATTTTTCTTTCCTACCAATATATGGATTTCAGCATGGACCCTCAGCCCGACGAAATGACAACTGAAGTGATGGTAAACGTTTATTCTATATATTTATATTGAATTTTGCATAATCCAAATGGATTTAATGTTAATGTTTCAATGTTATAGGAGTTATGGGAAAGAACGAAGTATCTTCGGGTAAAGGGCGTGAAATTTCTACACGATGGAATTTTTGAATTTTTGAAATCCAAATTTCTGGACATTCAATTAGATCATAGAAGAGTTCCTGATAACGCTGAATTGGAAGATTTGTATGTCGAAGAGTTTGACGAGGACGGTTTACCTCTTGATTATTATGGACCTCCACAAGATGGAGATGACGATTAATTTGTTCATCCTTTTTTCAAGATTTTGTGCGTAAATCTTTTGTATAAACCCTCACGAGACTAAACTCGTCCATCAAGGTCGTCCTGGGGTTTAAAGGCTTATTGCACAAGCTAAGTATAGCCGTGATTCCTATGAAAATGAGTTAGGATCTGAATCATGTGTTGTAATGTACTAAAGTGCTTATAATAAAACTCTAATGTTAAAAAGTGTTCATTACATCATAGTGGTATAAAAACACCTAACATTATAATCATTACCTTCGAGCTGTAATTCTAACTAAAACATACAACCACACGTAACATCATAAACATCTCTTGACCAAACTAAAATACAGGATAAAACATTATATCATAAACACACAACAGCACATTACAAATTCCTGAGCAACATAAAACAAACTTAATCAGCCCATTTCACCAACTGACATCCAGGACATTTCCAGAAATGTTGACCATAGGTGTTCTTATCTCTAGGGGTTGAGCAGGATGCCCCTTTTATGCATTCAATCTTATTTTCCCTTTGTCTTTGAAGTTTTTGCATACTTCATTTACCTTTCCATCTTCTTTGGCCTTGATTGCATCTTTCATCCACTGTAGTTCCTCACAAAAATTCTCGTATTTGGCAGCGCAAGTACCTATTCTGTCCCGGTTCTGTTTCAAGTAACATTATGATGCCCGTACAAGCACTCTGCGGGCACTTGGAATACATCCAATGGCATTGCATGGGGGTATGGCCATCAACAAAACATAGTGGACAAACCTCGTTTTCTTCCACACATACTATCTGTTTTCCTTTGCGACTATAATTCATGGTTTAACTGTATATATTTTGGAATGGTTTTATGCTTCACGGTGTGTTTCTGAGAATGGTTATAATAGATGTGTAAATGTGTGAAAAAATTATCTCCTTTGATATGATTTTATAAGAGGAGCCGTGGATATTAATATCAATAACAGTGTGTTAATAAGGATAAAGAGATTTCCATTTCAATGAGATATCAATAACAGTGCGTTGATAAGGATGATGAAATTTCTGGGCTAACAATGAGATATTAGTGACACGTCCAAAAATGTTTTTCATTTCAGGATTGAATGGAACACGATGGACGGACATGACACTTTTTCTATAATGTGCTCTACAATGAGATATCCCGGCCAGAACATGCACTATCTATCAACAATGTGGGTTATGTCGTCCGAGTGTAAATGGGGTGTAGCTTAAAAAAAGGTCAAACAAATATTTAGCAGCAACATCCAATAATTAGGCGCTTAGTTGGAACGCCAAATGGTTAGACGCTCGGCGCCATACCATTAGATGCTAAACAGCATATTCTTCGAGAATATGCTTCTGAGCGCCTAACCATTGTTCACTAAAGCGGATCTTCGAGCGCCAAACCATTCCATTGGTCGCTCCTGTGTTGATTCAAGATAGCATCCAAGCAAACACTTGAACCTGATATTAAATTAGGGAAAATGCAACAGTTTCGCAACGGTTTTTAGGTTGAATCTTGGATCTAGAATCACCATAATGGTCAGGTTTTTAGATTGAATCTTGGATCTAGAATCACCATAGTGGTCAGCCTTAGTCTTCTGTCGGCCATTCAGTGCAGTCCTCCAGCTATTCCAATTGTTACAAAAAGAGGACCTATAGAATATAATTTTAAAGCTAGGAGTTATTGCAATTAACAACATATCCCTCTGATAAAACCTAGGGATGATTCATACTAGGGATAATTGGTGTTTAGTACTCGGGTTTCGGCAAACACTAGGCTTTGGTCTAACATTTGTCCAACGTTAGTGCTTGGTACCTAGACCAGACGTTGACCAATGTTGACTCGGTTAAATACTAACTTCTGTTTAGATATTATTAAAAAGGTAAATAAATAAAATAAAATACATAAATTGATGGCCTATTTACTATAATAACCTTCACTTCCACCTTTTCCAAGCACCATCATATCCTTTATTTCACTCATCCGCTACATCAACTCAGCACCACCACCTTCTCTGAAGCAGCATCTTATGCAACACATCACCCAGAACCACCACGACATTCTTCAATTAAACCACATACCCAATCTGCCAATTTCAATTCAAAGTCCTCTAGTACCCTTTGTACACAATAATGGAAGCAATACATCACCAGTTATTCTTCTTCTTTCTGTGTTCATCACCATCTCAAGCAGCACCTTCAAATCCTCCCTAATTCAACTCAAATCGAACCATGTTACTGCCCATTTCAGGCTCGAGTTTAACCCAAGCTTCATCTGGTTCTTGTCTACGAATTACCATTTCCACCATAACTACGAACCCATGATAATCAAATAGTCAATTTAATTCACAGTATCATCTACACTTCAATTAAGAATCAAACCCATCACAAATTGGAATCAAACCCATCACAAATTGGAATCAAACCCATCATAAATTGATCAATTTCACATCAATTTCGTATCTAAACATCAACCAATTGAAAACCCTAATTCAACTTACCATTTTTAAGGAGAAGAAAATCAGGAAAAGATTGAAACCTAACAGGAAAAGGGAGGAGGAAATAATCAAATCACCACCAGCAGAACAACAACGAGATTAAAGTTACGAACAACAGCACAAGTAATCAATCACCTAACTTGTAAACCTAGAACATCACAGATTCAACTCTAACTCATCTGAATTCAAATCCAACCTCATCTGTATTCTTCCCAGTTCTCAAAGAAGCTTCAATTCAAGTATAAAACCATGTCTTCTCCATCGATGCTTCAATCATCAACTGCAATTTATCCTGCTCGATCTCCATTTTCCTGTCTGCAACCCATAAACCCCATCGGCCTAAAGCTTCAGTTGTAGCTATCACTCTCATTTGGGTTTCTATTTACAGAAGTTAGGGTTTTGATTTAGCAAATTAGGGGTAGAAATTGGAATTTTGGTTTTGATTCAATGAATTTGAGATTATGATTTAATCAGTAAACAAGGGTTTTCTTCGATTGGGTAAGTTGGGATTTTGATTTATTGAAATTGAACTTTTGATTTTGGAGAGTAATTGATTCCATGGTCTTGTGACTGAAGAAATCAGGAAACAAGTTAATGGGGTCTGTGGCTGTGTTCTTGATATATGCGGAGGTAGAAGACGAAGATTGAGATGGGGTGGAGGAAAAATAGTCAAGTATATTGTTATTAGATTTTGCATCCCATCTATAGATTAAATGATTTTCTTTGTAACAGTTGGATGTTAGACCCACCTTAAGGCTAGACTTGTAATATCAATATTTTACAGATTTTTAATTTACAAAATCATTTAAAGTTAGGTCATAGGCAGTCAACTCCGGTCAACATCCAGTCCAGGTACCAAGCCCTAACGTTGGACAAATGTTAGACCAAGGCCTAGTGTTGGCCAAAACCTGAGTACTAAACACCAATTATCCCTTAACACTAACTTCAGATCATGGCGGACTTTATTAGGATAAAGAAGATAAAAGAGATGATTTTAACTTGATTAGAGACGTTTTTTGATCTTTGTCAATGGTGGAGTCATTGCACCCCCCAATCTTCTTTGCATCCTAAGAAACATCTAACAAACTGAAACAAATCCCTAAATTGTTTGAAAGAGAATATAACAAGTAAAGTTACACGATAACAATGACAACATCGACTTTATTAAGACAATGAGGAAGGGAAGATGGTTTTAACACCCTTTCAAGAGCTAACCATCCCCCATATGATAGTAGTCTTACAAGTACAATACGCACAAATAAAAAATACAAATAACCAAATAGTTAATAACTTAAGAGGTCTTACAACATCAAGGTATTTGGTCTTTGTTTCTCTAGATAATAGTAATCTTAAATTAATAAGGTCACATCTTCACAACCTGGCACAATATAAAAGGAAAAACCTAGAAGCTTTTGGCTACATTCACAGACAGTGCTAAATCTCATGTACACAAACCCACAACTGTTACAGAAACAAGCGTACCGTTAGGTGTTTTCCTCTCGACTTGGGTGCTCGTACACTACCTGTCTCACAAATTGGCCACGAACTCGAGGTCGCTGCTCCGCCAACCTCTTTCTGCTTTGATATCGAACCTGGCGGAAGAAAACATAATGTTCCATGTCAAATATTCCAGAATATTTTATTTTATTAAAGGGGACATCATATAGCCGACAAAAGAAACAAAGATATAGAATAAGCAATCAGGTTTGAGTGATCCCTGTTCTATTTTATGTTGCATGAGGGTCTGTCACAAGTCAGCTTCAATGGGTGCATTGAAGATGATGTAACAAGGGAGGAAAAGCTGCACACCTTCTTTTCGAAGCACCTCTCTTTTCTTTTCAGGCGAAATTTGTTCAAGGCAGCTTCTCTCTGTGCGAATCGGTTTAGCTCCATTCCACCTCCACTTCCGCTTCCACTCCCACTAACTCCAGCTGCTTCACTTTTCCCATTATCACTTTCTATGTTCCCCCCACCACTGATGTTCATGACTTTGTTGCTCCCATGGTTACTACCTGAATTGCTTCCATTTACGCTGTAATCCCTACCATTACCTTCAACAGGTCCATACACATTTGAAGACCCACATTGCACGACAGTAGTTGCGACGTTCAATGATAAATCATCATTTTCTGGCGGCGGTTGCTGCTTTTGCTTGTCATGGACATGATGGTGATGGTGGTGATAATGGTGATGGTGGTGCTGAACTTGGACCTGCTGATGTGCACCTCTTGGTTGTGCCACCACTGTGGTGGTGATTACACCCTTATCAGGCTTTAGGGAATTTCCTTGCGGAGGTGGAAATGTCTGACCATTCTGAACAGCTTGAAAAGCAGAGGTGTGTAGGCATCTAGCTGTTGACGTGGCTGCTGATTTATCACTGACAGCTGCTGGCTTTACAAGTATGTTTTTAGTGGTGGATCCCATATCGTTGTTGTTGCTACTCCCATTTGACTGCTGATTGTACATTGATTCTGCCTTCATAGCATCAAAACTATTATCAAGTGGTGAACAACTCCCCACATTTCCAGTTGGGGTCTGGTTGGCGCTGGAAACTGTGTTGTACCTGCACAGTAACAACACTAATTTCTGAAAGTGTCCCATACATGAAAGAGTAACGTCAGATTTACCTCTTTCTGTAACCACACTTGTGTGTGGCAGCAGCTTACGTTTACATGCCATGTCACCTGACAGGTGGTGGCGATGGGTGCGTTTTATTTATCTAATCCCTGACCACATGACAGCTAACACGGAATGAACATGTCAGCTGGGGGCCATCAGGTTGTCAGGAAAGGCCGTGCATCAAGCATTAGTCTACTTCGAGTTACATTTAAAAAAATCAGATCTTGGGGTAGTCATTATCCTGTATACCTTGAGAAGGCTGAAAGGTCTGAACGTCTCAAAACATTGCGTTCGTCCTGAGTAGCATTCTTAACATCGCCAATTCCTCTCAACCACTTCAAACTCAGCCCAACAGATGGTAATTCATTATTACCGGAAGTCGCCTTATCTTTGGGTTCCGACACCTTGCAGAGACCACGTGGAACCTCGGCGAGGCCATTTTTGACTGGGAGATTATGTGAACTGCTGATCAGACCAGTATTATCCACAACAGCCTGGGACCTCGGTTCACATAATGGCTTTTCTATGTTCAGATCAAAAGCTCCTTTATCAAATTTCAGAGTGTTTTTGTGAAGGTCTGCTTCAGGCATCTTATCCTGATTTCTGATAGTTAGCTTGGTATGGACCTTATCCCTTGAATCTTCATGTTGCAAGTTTGTACTCCCTAAAACTCCAATTTCCAAGTCCTTTCCCATTGGGACAGTTTCTACAAAGAAATATTTAAAGCAGACACAAGTAGAATATTAAAACTTAAAAGCTTTCACCAAAAATAATTATGAAAATAACAGGCACAAATGTTTTCAAGGTATACCATGAGATTCATCATCCTGTACTTGGCACTCCATGTCTGCTAACTCCTTAACCAACCCTTCAGAGTTGGAGAGGATAGCCTGGGCACATGTGCTATCTGGTGGATCAGATGATTGTTTCCATGGTGACACTGGTTGGGGGCTATCAACTTCGACTGCTCGTTTCGTCCAAGAGCTCTGGAAATTTAAGAGAGTAACTGAACGTAAATTATTGCAGAATTCACATTCACTGATCTGATACAGGTTCAAGTTTCGAGCAAGTTTTAGTGTGACCTTTTTGTGTGCATGCGTGTGGTAACTGTTTTTGCAAACAATTTGTAATTAACCCAAAAGTTACTCAATGGTTTCAGTATGGATAATACGAACGCAAACAATTTGCAATTAATCCAAAAGTTACTCGGTGGTTTTGGTATGGATAATACGAACAGTAACGATAATACAACAACCCAAAAAGTTAAAAAGAAGAAGCAAAAGCTAAAGATGGTAGTTCATACTCTCATACCTGAGTACCACTTCCATTGTCACTGCCATCCCTGACACCTAATCCGATGCTCCTGTTGTCATCTTCGTCATTGCTGCCAGTATTGTTGTCAGATCCTTCCATACTCTTTGATTTAGGAGATTTTTGAGTCTGTATACCACTTTCACTTCCACTACCACTAGACTGCAATAGTGGCAAGTTAATCGAAGTTAACAAAATGAAACCAATAGCAGTTTTATTCTCAAATCAATAAACTATTTAAGGGGAATATAACTGAAAATAAGCTTAACTGCCTTGAAAGAATAACAGATAATTGATATAAAAACTCGATGTGTCGTTGATCCTAAAACGTTATATTAGTCTTACGAGTGAAACAAAATGTACTAATTCGTCTGAAGGAATAGTGTATCCAACCATGCCCATTCTTCTGCCTACAGCAGTGTTGGCCCAAGGCCTATCTCCGCAATAATGACATAGAATCTCATATTTCAAGTGCAAATGATATAGCAACTCACGCTGTGGCATCTTCTCCAAACATGCTGCCAAAGATTTTTAAGCTCATTCTTTCGAATAGGCTTCACTAGAAAGTCAACTGCGCCCTTCGACAGGCATTTAAAGACAATACCCATAGAATCATGGGATGACATCACTGCAGAAAAAACTCATCAGGTGGAGCAATTAATGCATCATAACAAATGTGGAAAAGCCTTTACTTGTGCAGTACACATGATTTAGAGAGGGGGTGGGGGGTATAAGAGATATACTTACTAATAACAGGAATATTTTTGCAAGTTTTATGGCTCATTATTTTGCCTAAAAGACCAATGCCTGACAGACTAGGCATGACCACCTCAGTTAGGACGATATCAATGTGATTCGTCAAGTCTTGTAGAATTACCCACGCCTGCACACCATTTGCAACAGCAGTAACTGCAAAGACCAGTTGACATTCTTTAGGGCCTTAGGCAAGGAGTTGCTAGACATAGATTTCGTAGAAGAAAGCAAACACATATCACAGTAAAGAAGTAAAACGAACAGTAACAGAATATCATACAAAGAATTACATGTCACTGGTTGTAAACTTGTGCTTTCTTGCAAAGGAAAGGAGGATCACTTGAGAATCCGCACTCCAGTAATCACCATAACAAAACCTCTATTTGGCAATTTCATTCATATCAAAGTCATCCCAAGAATAAATCAGGATGATGAATAGCTATAGGATAACTAAAACCAAATTATCAACCTCTCTAGTGAGTGCCTCTGAGATGGCATGTCATTAGCATTTGGGAGTTGAATCCTCTGTGGCCTTGAAACTCGTGTACTCCTTGACATGCTAAATGAGCCATTGATCTGTCTTTCTGTTAGAACATACTATACAAGATCATATTACGAAGACCAGTAGCTGTTTCTGGAAGTGTTTAACATAGAACTGACACCTTAAGAAAACATACTTAAGGAAATCATCACGTTCACGATGTAGTTTTATTTCTTGAGAGAATTTCCAAAATCTATAATCTTTTCTATCGATTGAAAGGAAGAAGTCTGCTTTCTAATTGTTTATGCCAGCACTATCTGATGGTGGAACTCTGCAACTAAAAGATTTATTTTAGGTGACTTGAAGAGCCACTGCGGCAAGAGAGATGAAAAGGTTTAAAGGCAGCACAGCTCAAACTATTTCGAGCCCTTGTGATACTGCTGATTTAGCGACAGATGCAGAAAGAAAGTCGATGAAATATCTGGGCAGCTGAAAGTGCTTTCCCAATAAAACCTCAAATCATTTGTTCATCAGAATATATGGCGATACCAATATTTTTTCCATTTTTCAAATTACTACGATAACCTTCACAGTACATGCCCAGTGGAAACAGAGTGTATTCCCAAGATAATCTCGGCAACCTTTCTGATTTCCTTTGGTTAAAGAATTTTCCTAAGGAATTTGGGGTGACAATGCAAGCTTATAAATACGGATTGAAGCGAAGGCAGTTTCTGACGCAAGTAATAGTTACAGGGAAGACGGTTTTTTTAAACCTTTGCATACTTGATAAGCATTTGGGGTATGTACACCAAAACTGAAAGTAATATTTATAGGAATTAGTTTCTGACGCAACATCTGGCTCGGCAGCCGAATTATATCTTTCACAGTCGGATATCTGTACCGTTACCTATCTGATTTCAGCTAATGTCAGTTCCGACAAGCTAAAATAAACGAACTTGTCTGAGTATTTATGGGCTTAATAGTCGGATATAAAGCCCCGCCTGTGCAGTAAAGCTGGCTCCTAAACATTCCAAATGAGGCAAAAAGAGAAATTCTATGAGGTGTAAAGAACCATCACATTGTTTTGACAAGGAAGAAGCAGTCGATTACAAGAAGGAAAAAGAAAAGGGATCATATATCTGGCCCTGGAGAAAGGTGAATCTACTCTTAACAACGGTCAGATCTATAATGAGTTCACAATTAAGAAACATTTCAGCAACAACCTCTATCATTTAAATACCATATAAAGAGAACAGGGACTACAAACCTTCATAGCTACAATTGCGAAGCAGTGCACTGACAACCTGGCGTGTCGAGTCATCATTTTCCACCAGTAGAACCTTCAATGACCTGAGTGGGAGAAATCTCTCCCAACAAACTGACGGCCCTGGAAGCGGTGGCTGTGGTTGCAGCTTCAACGCAGTGTCCTGTCCTTGGGTGGTCCTTTGACGTTCATTATGAAGAGTTTCTGCAACTTCATTAATCCTCGACTCATCTTCCTCCGAAAGACCCTGTCCCTCACCAACAACTCCATCCCTAACTTCCTTATGCTCATACCTCCTATGATTATTCAACTCCGCTATTCTCTTCTCCCCAGTACCACCATCAGTGCTCACTGGAACACTCCCCATCAACCAGACTCAAATAAACCTATTATGTAAAAAGTACTAGATAAAAAACCCTGCTTCACAACACAAGTAAACGTCTTGCACATTCCGATGTCTTCAAGATATCACAACTACAAATTCAAATCCCTCAACCTCTTAATCCCTAAACTTGTAAAGAAAATCTCGAATGAGAGACACAAACTAGTCAGACGAATCACTAATCACAAGTGGAACAGATCTATGTAGAGAAAATAACAAACTATCTCAAAGCTCGATAACAATAACGACCTTATCCTGCACAAAAATTAACAGCAAAACATCATTACCATTAATAAAACTCACCCAAAATCATTTTACACAAAAACAACAAATTCTCTACAAGCCAATTATCATAATCTTACAAAATATGTACAAATAAAGAATTATAAGAACATCTTCACCAATTGACCAAGTATGATTCAGAAATTTATACCTTCAGAAGCTCCATTCATATTGATAATTGAAGTATGATTTTCAAAAGAATCAGGAAATTAACAGATCAAAACCCTAAATGAGGAAATTTCTGTCTGTGAAATATCAGAAAGAATTTTAAGCAGGGAGAAAATTATCGAGAGAGGGTGAGAAAGGTTAGGCTGGTTGGTTGAAAAAAACAGTGAATGAATCTAAGAGTAAAGAAAATCCAAGGAGAGGAGAGGAGATATTATAGAGAGAGAGAGGGGGGGGGGGATGCTGATGATGTGGAGGAAATGGAGGTCTGAGAGAGAGTATGAAACAGCCACATAAGATTTTAGGTTTTCTTACGTGGAGAGGGCTGTGACCATGGATGAAACTGAGCTGGACAAAATCTAAAGCGGGATGCCCAACTGTTGGTTGCGGATCTCCAGTGATTTACCAAATCAGGGTTCATTACGTGGCACTACCCTCAACTCAGTTAAAGGTTTTCTTTCCTTTTTCTTCGTCTTTGCTTTGGGAACCCTAATAATTAGTGGGAGGTAAACACGTGGTTATCTTATGCTTCCTCCGTTTCTAAAAAATAGGCAGGTTTGTGTAAATTTACACACAAACCTGCATATTTTTTTAGAGACGGAGGTAGGAGTACGAATTCGTGCACACTCCTTGACGAGTGTATATTTCACATTTCAATCTCTACCTTTGATTTAATTTAGGGAGTTATGTAATGAGAGTCGTGATTCTAAACATGAAGGGTAATGAGACCATCAGTTAAATAATCAACCAATCAGAAGAATATGTGAATTATACACTCGTTAGAGGAGTGTGAACATATTTGGACTCCGGAGGTAGTAGTAAAATAATTTCGAACTTTTATATTTTAGGCACGCAAAATCCGCTCCTTTCCCATTAAGAAATCAAACTGATTGTATATCGTGTAACATGTTCAACAAGCACGAAGGAAGTACTGATCTCTTATGCTATATCGCTTGATTAATATGATTAACCTTTTCATAAAAAAAAAAATCAAAGGTGCTTGGTTACTACACTACTTCCCAAAAATGAGTTTTTTCTCCTGCTTCTAAACCAATTCTAGCCACTGATCACCGGTATTTTGTTTGTTTGTTTTTTTCTTTTTATAGAAAAACAGAGAATGTGCTCAAACGAGCAACAAACTCACAGATACAATAGGTGGCCATCTGGGCTATATCTGACACTATGATGGACCTCCAAAGTTTGATTAATGTTATTAGGACCTTCCAATTTAAGTTGTGAAGTAAAGTAGAATGACTGGATATATGAGTTAATCTAATAACAGTAGAGTTTTGTTGAGGAGGTAGCTTGATTAGTTTGCCTAGAACAAAATCAATAGCTTCAAAATTTCCATCATAGCTGAGGGTGAAACTTCCTTGAAATCTTTCTTGAACTTCCATTTGATAACCTTTATGAATGGCTTGGAGGATTATTTCATCTCCTGCAACAAAGTCAATGTTGGATTTATGCATTTCCTTGCCCTAGTCCAGTGCTAGATGAAGTTGCTCTGCTGAGTCCAATTGTAGGGTCCTTGTACTTTCTTGCTTCAATTGTGTCTTATATACTTTTATGAGAATATAAATAATTGAACAACTCTAGAACTAGTTTCATTTGAGTCATTTGAACTAGTTGTGATTAAAATGAACAAGGTTGATATGAAAGTGTTCATATGGCTAACTTCGGTTAACTATTGTTGAGCCAACCATGTGTACACGTTTAGGTACGGTTACTCATATCTGAATGAAGTCACATTTCATTTGTGTATAACAATCTAAGTTCGATCTAACGGTTGAAAGATATTAGCTTGACTCTAATCAGGTTTTCATCTAACGGTGAATATTGAATGTTGTGTTACCAAGGTAGCATTGATTGCAAACCCTGACTTGAAGACTATATAAGGCAGAACTCTAGCAACTGGGAAACCTTAGCTCCACACCTCATGTGTGATACTAGTTGGGACTAGAGTCGATTCTCCTTTAACCTAGGTTTTTCCTAAAACTAACGATTTAAAGACTTCATTGGGATTCTGAAGCCAAGCCCAACTATTTTCTCTCTAGTTGAATGTTCTGATATGTTCTATCGCATTAAATACTATCTTCTCTAAGATTTGCTCGAGATTCAATCTCCGGTAGGTAAGTTAAAAAGTAGTCACAAACATCTTCGTCTCATCGTTTGTGATTCCACAATATCTTGTTTCGCTACCATACGATTAAGATTATTGTGAGGTGATTGATATTACTAGGCTGTTCTTCGGGAATATAAGTCTAGTGTATCAATTGGTTCCTATTCACCTTGATTTATCAAAAGACGAAACAAAAACTCGTACGTATTTCTGTGGGAGACAGATTTATCTATTTAATAGACTTTTCTGTGTGAGACAAATTTGTTTATCAAGTCTTCGACTTTGGGTCGTAGCAACTCTTAGTTGTGGGTGAGATCAGCTAAGGGAGTCAAGTGCGCATAATCCGGCGTGGTTCAAGAGGCGTATGGAACGCGATTGTACCTTAATCAGTGTGAGATTGGTTAGGGCTCAACTACATTCCAGTCCGAAGTTAACTTGTAGTAGGCTAGTGTCTGTAGTGGCTTAATTCAGTGTGGTGTTCAGATCTGGACCAGGTCCCGGGGTTAATCTGCATTTGTGGTTTCCTCGTTAATAAAATTTCTGGTGTCTGTGTTATTTATTTCCCGCATTATATTTTTATATAATTGAAATATCACAGGTTGTGCGTAGTTCAATCAATTGGTGAATCCAACCTTTGGTTGTTGATTGATGCTTGGATATTGGTCTTTGGTACCATCCAAGTTAATTTCTCATATTAATCCCGCTCACATATTTATATCTGTTCGATTGCAGATTGATTTGAGAAATTGAGATATAACTCTTGGATGTATTTTCCTTGATTGAGTCTGACTGTCTAGTTAATTCTCTTGGAAATATATTGGAGTTAGTCCATACAAATTTGCTAAACGAAATATTGGGTGTGGTTGTTAGACCCCAGCTTTTTCAAACTTAGTATTTTTCACCCTTTTTAGACACCCCTTACCCCTCTTATCTAGATGGTGAAGAAAACGATCGGCCTCAATTTAGCCAGCTTAAAATTTGCCAAATTTTTACTCGATTTTTTTTCCTCGACCATAAACCTTTATAATAGGAAAACATTTCTTGAAAAGGTACAGTAGTACAAAATTTGCGTAGTATAGTTACCACTTTTGAAATTTGCTGGGAAAATGATCATATGGATAAATTCATAATTCGGACTTCACAGTCACATTATCGATATTACCATTTAAGAGTTTAACCATCCGTCTGTTACTTTATATTCTTTGCGTCCCTAAATAGATAGCCTATTCATATTTAGACTTTGTCCCACCAATATATGATCTATGCCTATATCACTAAATAAAGAAATATTTCCAAAATGTTGTGAAATTAAAAATAGAGAATGAGACACAAATTAGAGGGAGAGTAGAAGAGAGAATTTTTATCAATGTGTGTGCAATACAAAGGTTTAAGACTCTATTTATAAAGTTTACATACTTGGGGCCCAAGTGATAGGGTCTCATTAAAGTGGACATCTACATAATAAACTATCGTTCATAACACTCCCTGTTGCATGCAAATTAATGTTGCATGCTATCTGGTAACATCTAGCTAGTGGATACCTATAGTACTTGTTCGGGGTGCCTAAGTCCTGTAATAGTCAATTACTAGAAGTTGTACCGTCCCTTAGATTTTTTGTCACGTGTCGATCATCGGTTTAATAACCATTTAGGGTTGCGATGATTGGTATAAATGTGTAAGAGAATACTCTTATCATGTATGAAGAAATAAATGAAAAACACCCCTTGGATGCATTGTTTATCATCTCGGAATTTGGCTTGAATGTCTTGATTTAGGAGGTTACTAATACCGTTTTTATCAATTTATTTATCATTCTTGTTGTTAATTGTTTGCAGCAATACAACAATTGGCATCAGACCCGTTTTTTTCACTTAAAAATCATCCAAATTTTTTTCTAGCCATGACTTTGGAGGAGGTTGAAATTAAGGTCGAAAAATTGAGGGGATCTCATGATGTTTGTAACACAAAAATCACAGATCTAGGTGGTTCAGTTGTTGCTATAACCACAAAGTTTGACAATCTTATGTAATTACTAGAGCGATCAACTTTTCTTCAAAATCATACTAGGAGACCTACTGGTTCTCATAATGAAACTCATGATGCTCACAACTTCAATCATCATACTACACCTCCATTCCACTATCATCATACTCGAATACCAAAGTTAGATTTCTTAAGATTCGATGGTGATAATCCAAGGAGCTAGATACAAAAAAGTGAAAGGTATTTCCAGATCAATGATACTGAGGAGCACTTGAAGGTAAATATTGCTTCGATCTACTTGGAAGGTAAAGCCGAGAAATGGTTTTTAAACTTTCAGGTCAATCGACCTCGTATTACATGGTCAGATTTATCTGCTCATATTTGTGCTCGATTTGAAAAGCCCATTGAGGAAAATTTTGTGGGTAGCTTTAAGAAACTTATTCAAAGTTCAACAGTAGATGATTATTATGAAGAATTTGAAACTTTAAAAGCATTGATGTTAAACATGAATCGTACTCTTACTGAAGCTTATTTTATCATGAGTTTCCTTAGTGGTTTAAAGGAACAAATTGATAAGTTTGTCTCTATGTTTCAACCAGAAACTTTATCTGAAGCTTTTCTTTAGCTAGATTATAAGAGCAGAAAGTTAACATTGCATCTGCAGCTACTAAACCATTTACTAGATCATTCAATACATCTTTTCAAAACAACATACAATACTCTTCACCAAATTTTCCTCCTAAACCCATACTTACATCACCTAAATCTGCACCCATACTTGTAATATGGATAGGAAGCACATCCTAAAAGGAGTACAAATTTTTCTAAGTTAACAAAAGAAGAGCATGAGATTTTTTGTACAATTACAAAATTTGATTCACAACAAAAGTTTTTGAAGGATTTATCTTTTTGAATGGAGTATGTCAAGGAAACACAAGATCAATCAAAAAGAATGAAGACTCCAAAGAAGAAAGCTAAGGGAGGAGGAAACACTTAATCACAGTCTGTGAGAGGAGTATTTGCTAGAAACCAGTTGCGTTATTGAAAGTGAAGAAAAATTAGGCGTTTAGTCTTCTTTTTTCTTTTTCTCTGTTTTTGTTTCTTCAGTTATGAGTTTTTTTAGAGATTTTTTGGATTTTTGAATAGTTATTTATTTTTACCCCTTTGGTTATGGGGGTAGGGGGCTTTGTGCCTCCTGCTTGTGATTCTTGTAATTACGTTTTTTTGCTTAATAAACTATTGGACTTAGCAAAAAAAAAAAAAACAGGGCACTTTTGCAAAGGTAAACAGAAAATATTCATGCTCCAACTGGACACTTATGAGTCACAAGATGCAGAAGAGGAGGAGGAATTTTTTGAAGAAGTTGTTGAGTCTCCAATTAACTTTGACATTGAGATATCACTTCATGCTCTCATTGGAACAGTTACAGAAGACACCATAAGAATTCCTGGTGTTCAAAATAAGCATAAGGTATCAATTCTGATTGACTCTGGTAGCACCACTAGCTTCATTGATAGCAGTTTAGCTTCTACACTTGTTGATGGTGGTTATTAGTTCAGGGCTAAATTTGTAAAAGTCTATCTACCTGACCCAGCATCAGATGTAGTAGACATTCATATGTCTATATTTCGTAGGGAATTTGGAGAATATATCAAAATCTGATGAGTGCCTACGTCTCTCTTCATATTATATTGAAACTCAAGCTCCTAGATGAATTGTTCAATAGTACAGAGCCTAATGTGTATAAGCTCCTCGTTGCATTACTCACTAATGCCGGAGCCTGCCGAGTATTTTTCCAATGCTATGTTCTCCGGATGAACCCTTAATATTGATATGGCATGATAATTTGTGTTTACTCGCAGCAGAGTAGCACGAATTTCCAAGTATCAAAGTTAAGGTCCTTGCATAAAAAGTACTTGATCAGAAAGCATACTGCTCTCTGGAAATAAACTTAAATAACTCTGTGTCAACACATAGAATTCAAACAATTTTGTGATAATCCACAAGATTCAGATATTACCCTGACTAATTTGCAAAAATTAGGGTTTTGCGCCCTGCGCAGTATAATAGACCTTGCCTGTCGAAATTAAGCCTATGCGAACTAGGCAATTAATCCGCCATGGATTAATAGGTGCAAAATCCTACCCACAATCAGAAAACAAGGAATAAAAGGAGTCGCGGAATAAGAGCAGCAACAAAGGGAGGTGTGGCCATGCCATAGACCAGCCGGCGCCACTTGCAAGTGGCCACACCCCATGTTGCTCGACCAACCCTTATTTCCCGTCGACCAATCAGGTCGCCTTAAACCCGCCACACGCATATGAGTTGTGGCTGGTCCCATACTTGTCGGCCCTATTTCCCATCGACCAATCATGTCGCTTTAAATATGCCACACACACACCAGAAGTGTGGCCACGCCCATGCTTGGCCGACCCCTCTTTTTAATTGACCAATCAGGTCGTTCTAAACCTGCCACAGTATTAAAAGAGGCAAAATTGCGCCAGATGCTCACAATGGCTTTCCAAAAGCAGCGCCAACATGCTAATTGGCATGCTAATTAGCATGCCAAACGTGCCATTCCTCTTCGGCATGCTAGTGACATGCCGAACATGCCACGTCGCGCCAATATGCTAAACGTGCCACTTTGTCGCAGTAGCATGCGGAATGTGTCAACGTGCCATAAATAGCGCGCCAACGTGCTAACCCACTTCTTGTTCGTGGTCAAACGCCATAACATATTCCAATTAGGGTATTCCAAACACGGCTCTGCCTTAGTGGCATTAGTCGAAACCCTAATTTCCAGTCGTGGCCCAATTACGCCACTTTGGCCCTACAACATGCCACGAGCCATGTGGGACCCGACAAACCCTAAAAATGGCGCCATTCTATAATCACCCGTGGCCATCCTTGTGCATGTGGTTATTCCCATATTATGTCCTGCCATAATTCCTTTAATGCGGCCATGACACCGATTACATAAAGCGCCATCGTGTCGCAGCCATGCCACACGCGCTAATTAGGGTTTTGATATGCCAAACCCTAATTTAGCTAAAGTTGCCATGCCAACTAGGTCAAGTAATTCTCCCAAGGCCTTAAGTTTAATATAGCAATAGGGCCAATGTTGCCAGAGCCATATTTGGGTCTAACACCAATATGCCAAAATAGCTGACATGGCTACGCCAGGCGCCACTATGCCACTGGCATGCCGCTATATGACACTACGCCATTGGCATGTGCCAATGACGCCACTGTGCTACTATCAGGCGCCAACAGAGTGTGGCCATAATCAATGGCCACCCTTTCTCATGAGTTATAATCTCAGCCGTCCAAATTCGCCACAAAATTGATAGGCCTGTGGAAAGTCTTAGGCGACCAGCCGAGACAAGCCTAATAGCATCACATGCTATTCTCCTGTGGCAAGTCTCCTAACTTTGACTTGCCACACATAGCAATCTGCTACACATTTTCCACGAAAACACTCGAGACATCAAACATGTCACAAACTGTGGGATGCTCATCAGGGTATTGGTCTGGCGGTTTACAGCATAGGCATGCAACACGCCCATTATAAGAAAGTGTATTAAAGCAGAGAAGTTAGTGGCAGCAAGAAGTAGTGGGTGTAAACTAACCCATTTCCTTCATAGTGAGAACGTGGTTTCTAGCATTTACACATGACCCCACTTCTCTATCACTCCATCATTCCCACTTTCTACGAGATCAGGGTGCATTCAATATGACTTGTATAAATAGGTTTTACCCATTTCAACGAGACAAAATTTTTGGTTAGAACAACAACACAGTATCCAGAAAAATACCAAAGAACTGATAGCTTTCATTTCGTAAGCCAGTTCCAAATTCTGATACAAGTCATAAAATAGCCACACCTTCAGAATCAACCATTCTGGTCTCAACACCTTCTTCGCTTCTCTCCCTAAGACCAACCCTTATCCTTCACTTTGTAACCGAAGCAAGACTGGAACGACCATTTCTTGGTTTAGGCTAGGACTTTACAAATTGATCTCTCGAATCTAAAGTACTCCCGTGCAGTGCATTTGTTTTAGGTTTAGATTTGTTTCTCATCCACACACTCAAATTTACCAAAACCAGCATAAACAGTTTTTACCCACAAATAATTGGCGACCACAGTGGGAGATTAATCTTTCGGTTGCGAAACCAATTTCTCAATTTACATTCCAATCTTCCTAAACTCAAGATGGTGGATCTTAGGTCTAAATTCAATCATTAACTTCACTTCAATCACCAATCCCAAACACTTCCAAACCGCCAATGCTCGAAATCCAATCACCAAGAAAGGTGTGGAAAAATATTAGAAGAAGTTGTCACAAATCAAGCTGATATTGTCAAGCTGAAAAATGTGACGTTTTTCTCTTAAAAAGTATGGAAAACCGGCTATAGCAAGAGCCAGCAAACATTCGCTCGGAGAACGCCAACAAATTTCAGAGATGACACAAAAAATGTTGAATCCTTGTCTGAAGTTTGTGCCTCCGCCAACGATGATGCAGACAGAGTATGTGGACGTATTGAACGAGAGAAAAAGGGAATGACCAACACCAATGTACCGTCCGCAAGCGCAGTCAACACATCCCATGGTGTTACATCCTCTAGCACCAACACCGACGGCGCAGGAAACATTCCCTCCGGCGTGACGCTTCCTATCACCAGAGCCAGAGCCACTGTCACCCTTCCTAATGTTTCTTCGAGCGTAACTCCCCAAATTTCTACCAGAGCTACTGCCACTCCTCCATCAGAACGAGAGGCTGGAGGATCCAGAGGAAGCCAACCCCCTATTACCACTGTTGATTTGATGGAAAGACAAAAGTTTCTTGTAAGGCTCAGACATGGCTACAACTCAGAAAGAGGTACTTATTTTCCTCAAGACACTAACGGAGGGGATACCGCAAGAGTCACATCAACCCCAGATAGAGCTGACAAGGAATACTTTTAACACCCGGCGCAAGCACTTCAGCAGGACGCGCCTTTATAGATGCAGAGGCTCGCGTTGCTCCTGAACGCCCAGTAGAAAGGAATCAGTAATCCAATTTCATCACACGTGAGGATCGGGAACGACTTCTCCAAAATCGAGGCAAAGAAATTCAACAATCCTCTTGAGTTCACAGAGACCCTCTTCCCGTCAGGAGCCGCATGATTTCTGGGGACTCCGTCCACAAAATCGTACAATCTATGATGGAACATTTATGTGAGTTTCTGCATTTCTCCAAGGCGCAGCGTCAAGATATATTTGCAGCCCTCAACCGCACTGTATCAAGAAAGCAGCTATTTACATCCAGGGAAGTCGTTCCCAAACCCCAATCTCTCCTGGAAAGCACGATTGATAGATGGAACTGGGGACTCCTAACCATTGTTCACTTGAAGGATATCGAGTTTGATAGCACGCTGATCAACGCGTCCTCCGACCTCAACATTGTAACTGTCAAGACTCTGAGAGTTGCAAGGGAAAATCAAACAGAAGAAGCGTATTCTTTCCCATGAGGAGAAAACACGACTTGCCGACCATCACTATTTGTGTGCCGTCTTCCCATCCTCCATATCGTATCAACTCGTTTTTCGAAGTCAAGGGTTAGTGGCACCCTCACTTGAGTTCTCTCAAGAAGCCCCTTTAACGTTCGCTCCAGGAGCCACTCCGCTTCAACGTTCGCCCCAGCAGCCGCTTCAACGTCCTCTCCAGGAGACGAAGCCGCTTCAACCCTTCCTTCTTGCCAAGGTTCGTGCCTGTAGACGCCACTCCTTCCTGCCAAGGATCGTGTCGTAGCCACCACTTCTTCCTTCCAAGGATCGTGTCGTAACCGCCACTTCTTCCTTCCAAGGATCGTGCCGTAGCCGCCACACTCCTCCCTGTCAGGGACCGTGATCACAACCAACCAAGGTTCGTAGTTTTGGCCACCTTTTATCCCATCCCGCCAAAGCTCGTGGTCGTCGACAGTTTTACTTGCTTACACATCCAGACAATCCCTTTGCTTCCATGGATGCCCATGCAATTCTAGCCGACCCATTTTGTTCCCACGACAATGTAGTCTCTTCTGATCACAGCTGCTGCCAAGAACCGTTGCTTCTCATTTGTTGATACTAGCTAGAGCTTCACCATAGCAACAACCACTACAAAGGTTATCCGTACTTCTCCATATTTTAGTTTCACATGGAAGAAGTAATAGAGCCACCAGTACGGATGCAAGATGGTGATATCTTTATCATGGTCAACCCACCGACCAAACAAGATAGAAACATGTAAACCACACTTGGAGACTGGGACTCTACACGGAATCCCTTCACTTTCAAAGCTCAGAAGACACGTTCAACCAAAAGTCATAGTCACGACAAGGTCATCTACTCTTTAAAGGTGTAGCGTAAGGATATCATCACTTCTATGTCTGGAAGGCGTCTGCAACAGTTTACGAGGCCGCGACGGATCCCAAGACTACTCAGAGAAAGCAACTTCAGTAACTAAAGAGAAGTGCGACTGGGGACTGCTCATCGCAGTCCATCCCCGATAACAATCAAAGATTCATGAGATAACTCCAGAGATGCGGCTGAAACATTTTTCTTGAAGATACAGGGGAGCCACGATTAACAACATAACTCTCTCACTTCTACCTCTTCGTTATCCATAATATTTTGTCAATGTGATATTCCAAGCATCCCAGCATCGCATCCATGAGAGTACAATAAGCTTGTATCAAATCCCAGAGGCGTGGATTCAAGGTGATACAATCAAAGTAGTCTACACTTGGGGACTGAAGCCTCCTTCAGGTTTAGAAGTTTAAACGCAGTCACCACCTTACCATCGAATGTTGTAGAAGCACATCTTCCACGAGAAAATAGGCTCAGGATAATTACACATGGGGACTACCAACATGGGATGCCTTCACTTCCCTCAACCAGGTTATTTCTGATGTCAACATCGTTAATGTCGAAGCTTTATGAGCTGCAGGAATTTCTTAACATGAATCCATACACGTGCATCAAAGACTCCAAAAGCACGCCGCAGAGATACTCACATATCCGGCCACGCCATCGGATTTATGACCAGACAAAAGTGTAATTGGGGACTGCTCATAACATCTCATTCGATACAATAGTCCAAGATTCATAAAATGGTTCAAAGGATGTCGCTTGGAATGAAGTTCTTGAAGACTTGATAGAAGCACGTTGGCAACGGAACGCCTCTCAGCTCGTCTACTTCACCCAACAACTCCGGAAGATTTCGAACATCCAAGCATCCACAACATATCATCATCGCAATTCGAAAGGAAAGAATAATCCTTCCAGACACCGGATCAGCAGTCCAGACACCAAATAACTTAAATTCAAGGACGGATCAACAACGCAGCTACACTTTCCAAGATGAGCCCTGACATGATCACTGCCGAGCATATATTTCATCCATCATCCCAGGAGTGCAATGGAGTTTGGTAAATTTTGAAATCCACTAGAGAGGTTAGATGCTCATTCTCCTGGAGTTATAACCTTAGAACACATTCTGGAGAAGATCGATGGTACTGTTGGGTGGCTACATGCGCAAAATAGAAAAGATCAACTACCTTGAGTTCTCTTGGCTCGCCTTGCTGCTGATTATAACTATTGGAGATTGCTTTGTTTTCGTTGACGCCGCTAACAAAGAAAGTCATTCCAACCGAGTTAAAATGTCCAAGTTTGATCAACTACTCACGGTCACACTAGCAGCTAAAATACGAAGACAAGATGAACTTACCTTGCCGCTAACGATTGGCACACCTATGATCGATCTTCTGCAAACGAACACAAAAAGAATACGAGCGAATAATAAAAGGGGAGGAAGTTAGCAAGCCCTTTTATATGCAGGGTGCTTTTGGAATTCGAGTAAAGAAGGGTTTTATTTTGGACCATGCACGGAAGAAGGCAGCTGGGCCCGCAGCCCCAACGCTCCATGGCACCAACCTCCATGACCGGACCAGCAGCGCGCCAGCACGAGGAACACCAGTCGCTCAACCTCCAATACTTCGTGGCCAGGCCAGCCGCTCAACCTGCAACGCTCCGTAGCTAAGCCAGCCTCTCAACCTGCAATGCCCCGTAGCCAAGCCAGTCGCTCAACCTGCAATGCTCCGTGTCCAAGCCATCTGCTCAACCTGCAACGCTCCGTGGCCAAACTAGCAGCATGCTAGTACAAAGATCACCAGCCACTCATGTTTATTACCGAAGATCAATCAAACTTTTTCCTGTAACCTCTGCATGTCTTGCCTTTTCAATTTTACTCCCGTCTGTCACCATCTCATGCTTACCCCGTAACAATGTCACTGTTACGTGCTAAGCAGGGGACTTAATGTTGATGGTGGTTTTTAGTTCAGGGCTAAATTTGTAAAAGTCTATCTACCTGACCCGACATGAGATGTAGTAGACATTGATATTGAAAAAGCGGGGGTACAACAACCACACCCAATATTTATCTTAGCAATCTGTATGGACAAACTCCAATATACTTTCTAGAGAATCAACTAGACAGTCAGACTCAATCTAGATAAAAAGTATATCAAAGAGTTTATATCTCAATCTCTCGATTTGATATATACTCAAGCAAATAGAAATCTGCAAGTCTTTATCAAATACTAGAGAGATAACTTGGATGGTACCAAAGACCAATATCCAAGTGTCAATCAATTTAAATCAACAACCAAAAGGTCGAATATTCTAATTGATTGAACAACGCACAACCTATGATATTTCAGTTATATAACAAAATATAATGCGAAAAAGAAATAGCACACACACCAGAATTTTGTTAACGAGGAAACCGCAAATGCAGAGAAACCTCGGGACCTAGTCCAGATTGAACACACACTGTATTAAGCTGTTACAAACACTAGCCTACTACAAACTAACTTCGGTCTGGACTGTAGTTGAACCCCAATCAATCTCACACTGATCCAAAGTACAATTATGCTCCTACGTCTCTGATCCAGCGGGATACTACGCACTTGATTCCCTTAGCTGATCTCGCCCACAACTAAGAGTTGCTACGACCCAAAGTCGAAGACTTTAATAAACAAATCTGTATCACACAGAAAAGTCTACGGTAATAGATAAATCCGTCTCCCACGAATATACCTACGAGTTTTATTTCGTCTTTTGATAAATCAAGGTGAACAGGAACTAATTGATAACCCGGACTTATATTCCCGAAGAACAGCCTAGTATTATCAATCACCTCACAATAATTAATTGACGCGGCGAAAGAAGATATTGTGTAATCACAAATGATGAGACGGAGATGTTTGTGATTAATTTTTATCTTGCCTATCGGAGATATCAATCTCAAGCCAATATTTATGATTGTAGTCGTACGATAGAAACAACAAGATCAGATCACACAACTACGAGAAAGTAGTATCGGTCTGGCTTCACAACCCCAATGAAGTCTTTAAGTCGTTAACCTGGTTTAGAGAAGAAACCAAAGGTTAAAGGAGAATCGACTCTAGATTATGCAACTAGTATCACAGTAAGGTGTGGGGATTAGGTTTCCCAGTTGCTAGAGTTCTCCCTTATATAGTCTTTAAAATCAGGGTTTGCAATCAATGTTAGCTTGGTAACAAAGCATTCAATATTCACTGTTAGATGAAAACCTGATTAGATTCAAGCTAATATTTCTCAATTGTTAGATCGAAAACTTAGCTTGTTACACACAAATGAAATGTACTATTTTGGGTTTATGTAACTGTACCCAAACATGAACATTTGTTGGTTCAACAATAGTTAACCAATGGTTAGCCATATGAGCACTTTCATATCACCCATGTTATTCTTCGTCATAACTAGTTCAAATGACTCAAATGAACTAGTTGGAGTGTTGTTCAATTGCAAGGAAATCTTATGTAACTACACAAGACACAATCGAAGCAAAAACGATTTGTTTCACTTGAATCGGTTCATGAACAATCGTTTGCATTTAGCATTCCTTAGTTAATATGAATAAGTTCACAAACAATCGTTTTTAGATATAGCCAACTCAAGTTCGCAAACTTAGTTCGCGGACTTAAAGTTCCCGGAAGGAGTTCACAAACTCCAGCAGATTTTCTCGGGTCGAGAACTTCCGCCAGTTCACGGCTCTTATTCCGGTTCTCTTGATCAACAAAGTTCGCAAACTTCGGTTCAAGGAATAAGGACTTATACATATATGTGTTTCCACAACAATGCTTATATCCACCAATGGTTATATAATCTAAACTCTCATTTCAATCATTGAAACGTTCTTAGAGGACGTTATATAGTTTTTATTCACAAACCATTTCTCGTCAAAACAATTTTCAAAGTGATTGAAACATAACATGACTTTCGTCACTAGGTAAAGATGAATTTGGCTAAAGCGAAAGCTTACCAACAAATATTTCGAGAAATAGATAGGCGAGATAAACTCGGCTCGAAATAGCAAATGTGTATAATCAAATTCTATATAGAAAAACGACTTTTGTCTCAAGAATAGGAGATAGAGTAAATAGACTTTTGAGTGATAGATAAGTTCAAGTCTCCACATACCTTTTAATCGATGAAGTTCCACCAGTTCCTTGAGTAGTCCTTCGTCTTGTATGATGATTGCCATGGAGTTCTTGAGCTCAACTACACTTTCTATCCTAGTCTGAGACCTTAGCTATAGTAGGCTAAAAATCAAGACTTATAGTTTTGATCACTAACATTGATAAACATGCTTGAGATAGCAACACATACGAGTTTGACCGAGCAATGCTCTAACAATCTCCCCCTTTGTCAATTTTAGAGACAAAACTATTAATACATATGGAATACAAAAAATAAATAAATTAACTTTTATAGCTCCTATTCCACATGTCTAATCTCAACATTACTTGAAATCTTCGTCACTTCCAAGTACTCCAATGATCCCAAAGGTTGTAAGTTCAGCATCATGGTTGTTGAAAATTCGTAGCTATAACAATGAGAAAACATAATTATCGATCATTGTTATATAGTGTCATAGTATCATTATACAGCGTCAAAGTTCAATTGTATCACAACTTCAACAACAATACTATGGTGATATGTATCACTCCCCCTTAGTCAATACTCCATCTCACATGGAAACCACTCCCCCTTACATAATGATCCAAAAGCCATATGTATTTGTAGTGTGAACTACATATTAATTCTCCCCCTTTTTGTCAATAATATTGGCAAAGGTACGAAAACGGTATCCTAATGAAATTTCCAAAAGAGACATTTCATGACCAAAAGAAAGCATATATCAACTTGTTTAGATGCAATCATATATCCGAAGCTAAATGCATTCATCAAGGAGTTTATAAAGATACAAGATAACCCCTATAATATTCCACAGCCGCACTCCCCACAAAGATTTGGCAATTAAGCACAAGTTCAATTAAGAACTCTCCCCCATAATATGTCATTCCCGAAAGAACAACAAGAGCGACCTTAATTTCAAAAGAAAATAAGGATTTCTTTGGACATAACAAATCACATACAAATATGAATTTGAATCCAAAATACTCAATTAAACTAACCACAAGAGAACCCATGATTAATTTAATCGGAAATGCTCAACATAAGTGAACTTATGGAGACTCAAAAGTACACAATTATATTAATCACAAGAGAACCCATAATTAATCTAATCGAAATACACAACCAAATTAACCACAAAAAGTAATCAATTTAATTGGTCATGCTCGACATAAGAGAACTTACAGAGCAACAACTAAATAACCAAACGAGAATGATTAATTTAGTTGTAAATGCTCGACATAAAGTACCTCACGGAGCAATAACTAAGCTAAAAATAACTCAGTCGATTGTGCTCAACATAAGACACTTTATGGAACAACACAATATGTACACAAAAATTATGGATCGGAGATCGACCTTATACCGTGGAGTAAGCAAGTATCCATTCTATTTTCCATCAACATTTGCAAAATGACATACAATAGACATAATCCTTGAAAACAAAAGATTTTAACCTATCTTCCATCAATAATTTTGTATTTGCCAAAAGTCCATTCCTTCTTTTATCAACACATGCATATCGACATATAAATGATTTAACTTTTGACAAGATATATCTGTAATTCTCATGGATTCAACACAAAAAGCACTTTTAACTGAAAGACATAATCATCCAAGACTATTGTGCCATAAAAAGTTATTACATCACAACGACATAAACTTTAAATCCAACAACAAAAGTTTAAACAGATAATGACAAAACAGAAATTAAAGATACTATATATCAGTCAATCCATCCATAATGATCTCTTTTAATCTCATAGAATTTCTCTAATAACTCTGGGACAACATTCCCAGCAAAGTCTACCTGCTCCCTAAGAACCACATTTTCCTCCCGAAGTTCAACAAGTTCTCCTCGAAGACGAGACAGTTCTTCAGTTGTTGGAGTACTATGGGTTCTTGGGGTGACTCTGATTGTAGAGGGCCTCATTTTCTCAATGCTTTACATACTTAGCATAGTTGGTCCTCCAAGATCATAACCAAAAACAGGAATATTAAAGTTATCACAAATTTTTGAGATGAGACATGAAAAACCTGGTGTCTTTCATGTGTTGTGCCTGACACTTATCATTTGATCAATGATAATTCCACAGAAGTCAATATTTCTCTCTTCAACAATGTATTAGATGAACTCAGTAAGTCCCCTGGTCCATGAATTGTTGTCACAAGTGCTAGGCATCATATTTTCCACAATAAGTTTAGCAGCAACTTTGAGAAACAATCATGCTCCTCTTACATAAACCTTACCATCATTACGTGAGAGGTCTTTCTCAAACAACCTGTTAGAAAATACTTCTAGTGGTAGTCTCCAAAACTCAGGAGGAGGATATCTTTCACCTCCAATAGGCACATCAAGCAGGTAGGAGATAACAGAACGATCCACAGTAAAAATGGTTCCTCCTACTATGGTCTTGAAAGAACAGAGAGCAGTGTTTTCATCATGAATGTTAGCGTAAAACTGAGCAACCATATCAATACGAACACTCCCTAAACGTCTATGAATAATTCCCCAAGCATGGCTATTGAAGAATCCAACCAAGCCTGGAACATCTATTTTAGTCGCATCATAGAACCGTTCACGAATGGGTGTTTTGTTTTTTAACACTAGGTACAGTTCCCGAGCAGTAGGGTTGAAAAACCTAGCACCAATACTAGAGTCAAGGAAGGATTCATCTCTAGTTTGTTGGATTGAGCTTCCTACTTGCTTAGTTCTTCTTCTACTCATGATTGCAAAAGTTACAAGAACGAATTGGAACACTTACTTGGTTCACGAACTGTTTCTAATGGTAGAGATGCAAACTATTGACAACTACAAAAACCATTCGTAAACCAAAGTACGCGATCTTCTCCTGAGTTCAATGTCGCAAACCAATATCAATTTGGTTAAGAATTGAAGAATCGATGAGGTCAGAAGAGAGACTGTTTGGTTTCTTCTTCGTTTGCGAATTTGAAGAAGAAGGGTGAAATAACTTAAGTGATTTTTTTTTTCTCTTTTGAGTGTCGAGCAAACCGTTTGACACGTTCAAAAGCTAGATTCGCTTGTGAGACGGTTTTGGTTCAAAGTGTGTGAACCGCTCATGTGTAACCCAAGAGTTTGTTTGGTACAAATAAGGAGCAATAACTCAACTTTATTTGTTTTGTGTTTAGTTTTTGTAGAACCAAAAATTATTTTTGCACCGCATGACACCAAGAAAGAGCTTCTTTCCAACAGTTTTTGCAACTCAAAAAATTGCGATCCTTCCAGAGTATGATTTTTATAAGTTTATTCTTAGCAGAACCCAAAAATTGTTGAGTAACTGATTTCTCTTCCTCCAACTTATTTGAGACAAATTCCATAGATAGTACTTACATTTGCACAGGAAAATCCCTACAATAAAAGATGTCCTGGCATCTTCAGTGATGAAGACAATGTTACTATCTTGATAGAGAGGATCAATAATTGAGCTCTGAATCAATTCATACTTTGAGGTGACATACCCAGATGACTGAGTTTTAAACTCGTCTTGTAAATCATGTATTTGTTACAGCTGAATGAGTTACACAGAGGAGGAGCATTGCTCTAACTGATTAGTAAATCAATATCGACCTCAACATGAATATTATTTCTCATAACTTGATTTAGCTTGTCAAGAGATTCTTGTTCTTTCTGGAGGTATAACTCAACATCAAGAGATAAGCTTTCAATTTTCTTTTCAAACCCTGAAAACACTTCAAGGGATTTTAAACCTGGTGTTGGTTTAGATAGAATTTATTCTACGTATTTAATTAAATCAGTCATGGAAGAGAATTCTGGAATTCCTGGATCTGGTGGTGCATTTATTGAGATAACACTTCTGTCCATAGAGCCAGATCGCTACAAACACAAACTTGTAAGGTCTTGAACGTGTTTGCTTGCTCTGATACCAATTGAAAAAGCGGGGGTACAACAACCACACCCAATATTTCGCTTAGCAATGTATGGACAAACTCCAATACACTTTCTAGAGAATCAACTAAACAGTCAGACTCAATTTAGATAAAAACTATATCAAAGAGTTTATATCTCAATCTCTCGATTTGATATATACTCAAGAAAATATAAATCTGCGAGTCTTTATCAAATACTAGAGAGATAACTTGGATGGTACCAAAGACCAATATCCAAGTGTCAATCAATTTAAATAAACAACCAAAAGGTCGGATATTCTAATTGATTGAACAACACACAACCTGTGATATTTCAATTATATAACAAAATATAATGCAGAAAAGAAATAACATAGACACCAGAATTTTGTTAACGAGGAAACCGCAAATGCAGAAAAACCCCGGGACCTAGTCTAGATTGAACACACAATGTATTAAGCCGCTACAGACACTAGCCTACTAAAATCTAACTTCGGTCTGGACTGTATTTGAACCCCAATTAATCTCATACTGATCCAAGGTACATTTATGCTCTTACGTCTCTGATGCCAGCAGGATACTACGCACTTGATTCCCTTAGCTGATCTCACCCATAACTAAGAGTTGCTACGACCCAAAGTCGAAGACTTTAATAAACAAATCTGTATCACACAGAAAAGTCTATGGTAATAGATAAATCCGTCTCCCACGAATATATCTACGAGTTTTGTTCCGTCTTTTGATAAATCAAGGTGAACATGAACCAATTGATAACCCAGACTTATATTCCCGAAGAACAGCCTAGTATTATCAATCACCTCACAATAATCTTAATCGATGCGGCGAAAGAAGATATTGTGGAATCACAAACGATGAGACGGAGATGTTTGTGATTAATTTTTATCTTGCCCATCGGAGATATTAATCTCAAGCCAATCCTTACGATTGTACTCTTCGATAGAAACAGCAAGATCAGATCACACAACTACGAGAAAGTAGTATCGGTCTGGCTTCACAATCCCAATGAAGTCTTTAAGTCGTTAACCTGGTTTAGAGAAGAAACCAAAGGTTAAAGGAGAATCGACTCTAGTTTATGCAACTAGTATCACACGTAAGGTGTGGGGATTAGGTTTCCCAGTTGCTAGAGTTCTCCTTTATACAGTCTTTCAAATCAGGGTTTGCAATCAATGTTAGCTTGGTAACAGAGCATTCCATATTCACCGTTAGATGAAAACCTGATTAGATTCAAGCTAATATTTCTCAACCGTTAAATCAAAAACTTAGCTTGTTACACACAAATGAAATGTACTATTTTGGGTTTATGTAACTGTACCCAAACATGAACATTTGTTGGTTCAACAATAGTTAACCAATGGTTAGCCATATGAGCACTTTCATATCACCCATGTTCTTCTTCACCATAACTAGTTCAAATGACTCAAATGAACTAGTTAGAGATTTGTTCAATTGCAAGGAAATCTTATGTAACTACATAAGACACAATCGAAGCAAAAACGATTTGATTCACTCGAATCGGTTCATGAACTATATAGCCACGGTTTGCATTTAGCATTCCTTGGTTAATATGAGTAAGTTCACAAACAATCGTTTTTAGATATAACCAACTCAAGTTCGCAAACTTAGTTCGCGGACTTAAGTTCCCGTAAGGAGTTCACAAACTCCAGCAGATTTTCTGCAGTCGAGAACTTCCGCCAGTTCGCGGACTGAGTTCACGGACTGAGTTCACGGCTCTTGTTCTGGTTCTCTTGATCAACAAAGTTCGCAAACTTCGGTTCAAGGATTAAGGACTTATACATATATGTGTTTTCCACAACAATGCTTATATCCACCGATGGTTATATAATCTAAACTCTCATTTCAATTATTGAAACATTCTTAAAGGACGTTATATAGTTGTTATTCACAAACCAATTCTCGTCAAAAAAAATTTCAAAGTGATTGAAACATAACATGATTTCGTCACTAGGTAAAGATGAATTTGGCTAAAGCGAAAGCTTACCAACACATATTTCGAGAAATAGATAGGCGAGATGAACTCGGCTCGAAATAACAAATGTGTATAATCAAAGTCTATATAGCAAAACGACTTTTGTTTCAAGAATAGGAGATAGAGTAAATAGACTTTTGAGTGATAGATAAGTTCAAGTCTCCACATACCTTTTAGTCGATGAAGTTCCACCAGTTCCTTGAGTAGTCCTTCGTCTTGTATGATGATTGCCATGGAGTTCTTCAGCTCAACTACACTTTTTATCCTAGTCTGAGACCTTAGCTATAGTAGGCTAGAAATCAAGACTTATAGTTTTGATCACTAACATTGACAAACATGCTTGAGATAGCAACGCATGCGAGTTTGACCGAGCAATGCTCTAACAATCATGTCTATATTATACAAGGAATTTGTAGAATATATCAAAATCTGATGAGTGACTATGTTTCTCTTCATATTATATTGAAACTCAAGCTCCTAGATGAATTGTTCACTAGTACAGAGCCTAATGAGTGTATAAGCTCCTAGCTGCATTACTCACTAATGCCGGAGCCTGCCGAGTATTTTTCCTATCCTATGTTCCCCGTCTGAACCCTTAATATTGATATGGCATGACAATTTATGTTCACTCGCAGCAGAGTAGCACGAATTTCCAAGTATCAAGGTTAAGGTCCTTGCATAAAAGTACTCAATCGGAAAGCACACTGCTCTCTGGAAATAAACTTAAAGAACTCTGTGTCAACACATAGAATTCAATCAGTTTTGTGATAATCCACAAGATTCAGATATTACCCTGACTAATTTGCAAAAATTAGGGTTTTGCGCCCTGCGCCGTATAATAGACCTTGTCTGTCAAAATTAAGCCTAGGCGAACTAGGCAATTAAACCGCCATGGATTAGTAGGTGCAAAATCCTACCCACAATCAGAAAACAAGGAATAAAAGGGGCCGCCAAATAGGAGCAACAACAAAGGGAGGTTTGGCCATGTCATTGGCCAGCCGACGCCACTTGCAACTGGCCACACCCCATGCTGCTCGACCGACCCTTATTTACCGTCGACCAATCAGGTCGCCTTAAACCTGCCACACACACATGAGTTGTGGATGGTCCCATACTTGTCGGCCCTATTTCCCATCGACCAATCAGGTCGCTTTAAATATGCCACACACACATACTAGAAGCGTGGCCACGCCCATGCTTGGTCGGCCCCTCTTTTTAATAGACCAATCAGGTCGCTCTAAACCTTCCACAATATTAAAAGAGGCAAAATTGCTCCAGATGGTCACAATGCCGAATTGGCTATCCAAAAGCTGCGTCAACATGCTAATTGGCATCCCAAACATGCCAAACGTGCCATTACGCTCTGGTATGCTAGTGACATGTAGAACATGCCACGTCGCGCCAATATGCTAATTGGCATGCCAAACATTCCAAACGTGCCATTTCGCTGCGGTATCATACTGAACGTGTCAACGTGCCATAAATAGCGCGCCAACGTGCTAACCCACTTCTTGTTCGTGGCCAAACGCCATAACATATTCCAATTAGGGTATTCCAAACACGGCTCTGCCTTAGTGGCATTAGTCGAAACCCTAATTTCCAGTCGTGGCCCAATTACGACACTTTGGCCCTACAACATGCCACGAGCCATGTGGTCCCGAAAAACCCTTAAAATGGCGCCATTCTATAATCACCAGTGGCCATCCTTGCGCCTGTGGTTATTCCCATATTATGGCCTGCCATAATTCCTCTAATGTGTCCATGGCACCGATTGCATAAAGCAGCACCGTGCCGTAGCCATGCCACACGCGCTAATTAGGGTTTCGATATGCCAAACCCTAATTTAGCTAAAGTTGCCATGCCAACTAGGTCAAGTAATTCTTCTAAGGCCTTAAGTTTGATATAGAAACATGGCCAATGTTGCCTGAGCCATATTTGGGTCTAACACCAATATGCAAAAATAGTTGTCATGGCTGCGCCAGGCGCCACTATGCCATGGCTACGCCAGGCGCCACTATACCACGGCTACACCAGGCGCCACTATGCCACTGGCATGCCTCTATATGCCATTACGTCATTGGCACATGCCAATGACGCCACTGTGCTACCATCAGGCGCCAACAGAGTGTGGCCATAATCAATGGCCGCCCTTTCTCATGAGTTACAATCTCAGCCGTCCAAATTCGCCACAGAATTGACAGGCCTGTGGAAAGTCTTAGGCGACCAGCCAAGACAAGCCTAATAGCATCACATGCTATTCTCCTGTGGCAAGTATCCTGACTTTGACTTGCCACACATAGAAATCTTCTACACGTTTTCCACGAAAACACTCGAGACATCAAACATGTCACAAACTGGGGGATGCTCATCAGGGTATTCGTTTGGCGGTCTACAGCGTGCGGCGTGCAACACGCCCATTATAAGAAAGTGTCAGAAAGCAGGGCAGTTAGTGGCGGCAAGAAGTAATGGGTGTAAACTAACCCATTTCCTTCATAGTGGGAACATGGTTTCTGGCATTTACACATGACCCCACTTCTACATCACTCCATCATTCCCACTTTCTACGAGATCAGGGTGCGTTCAATATGACATGTATAAATGGGTTTTACCTATTTCAACCGGACACATGTTTTGGTTAGAACAACAACACAGTATCCAGAAAAATACCAAAGAACTGATAGCTTTCATTTCGTAAGTCAGTTCCAAATTCTGATACAAGTCATAAAATAACCACACCTTCAGAATCAACCATTCTGGTCTCAACACCTTCTTCGCTTCCCTCCCTAAGACCAACCCTTCTCCTTCACTTTGTGACCGAAGCAAGACTGGAACAACCATTTCTTGGTTTAGGCCAGGACTGTACAGATTGATTTCTCAAATCTAAAGTACTCCCATGCAGTGCATTTATTTTAGGTTTAGATTTGTTTCTCATCCACACACTCAAATTTACCAAAACCAGCAGAAACAGTTTTTACCCACAAACAACACTTAACTGCCATATTACTCCCACTGCTTCAATGCTAGTAATTGTTGCTAATGGAGACAAAACAAGTAGTACTGGAATTTGTTATAAGCTTTAATGGAGTATGCAAGGCCACAAGTTTGTAGAAGATCTGAGAGTATTACCATTGGGAGGTTGTGATATTGTGTTGGGAGAAAATTGACTCAGGACATTAGGTGATGTGCTTTTTAACTTCTCTAAGCTTAGCATTTCTTTTAAGTACAATAATAAGAAGATCACATTACAAGGATCTACTCCTAGTAGTACTTTACCCATGATGAGTGGCTCAGCAGTTGAGAATTTTTTTGCCAAAACTACTCATGGTATTGTGGGTAATTTAGTTTTATATTTCTGCCACTATTACACCCACAACCACTGCTGAACCTCTTCTTCCCTTACTAGAAGAATTCACTGATATTTTCCAAGAAGCCACTTTAAATCATACAATTCCATTACAACCACTTTCAACTCTTATTAACCAAAGAGCTTATAGATGTCCCTACATCCAAAAATCAGTAGTTGAGCAACTAGTTCAAGAGATGATACACACTGGCATTATTCAGCATAGCCACAGCCCTTTTGCTTCTCCTATGCTTTTAGTGAAAAAGAAAGATGGTTCTTGGAGGTTCTGTGTTGATTATAGAAAGCTCAACAGCATTACTATAAAAGATAAATTTTTTATACCCATTATAGATGAATTATTGGATGAGCTGAAAGATGCAGTGATCTTCACCAAGATTGATCTTAGAGCTGGCTATCATCAAATAAGAGTACATGGTATGGACATTTTCAAAACAACATTTAGCACTCATCAAAGCCATTATGAATTCAAAGTTATGCCTTTTGGATTAACAAATGATCCTGCAACATTTCAGGCACTCATGAATGAAATGTTTCAACCATTTTTAAGAAAATTTGTTTTGGTCTTCTTTGATGATATTCTCATTTACAACTCTAGCATGACTGAGCATTTGGAACACCTCAAGATTTTATTTTCTCTCCTCATACAACATCAGCTCTTTGCCAAGCCATCTAAGTGTTGTTTTGGACAACATTCTTTGGAATATTTAGGACATATAATTACAGCTGAGGGAGTCTCTGTTGATCCTAACAAGATTTCTTGTATGCAACAATGGCCAAGTCCTACAACTATTAAAGAGCTCAGAGGCTTTCTTGGCCTTACTAGATACTATATGAAGTTTGTATAAGGATACGTATCTATTAGTAAACCATTAACTGATATACTCAAAAAGAATTCTTTCATCTGGAGTCCAGCAGCAACAACTGCATTCAATAAACTTAAGGAAGCTATGACTCATATTCCAGTATTAGCTTTACCAGATTTCACTAAGCAGTTTGTGGTTGAGAGTGATGACATTGATGCTTGTATTGGAGTTGTTCTACTTCAAGACAATGAACCAATTGCTTACTTCAGTAAACCCTTAGGCCCAAGGGCACAAGCAGTTTTTAGCCACTGTAATGGTTGTACAAAGATAGAGACATTATCTGCAGGGTAATAAATTTATTATCAAAACTGATCATCAAAGCATTCAGTACTTTCTTGATCATAGAATCACCACCAATTTACAAAAAAAATGGCTCATTAAATTGTTTGTCTTTGATTATGAAATCCAACACAAGAAGGGCTCTGAAAATGTTGTGGATGATGCTCTTTTCAGAAGGCCCTTAAATTCAGCTCAGTACAGTTCTATGCCACTATCTATACCAACATGGATGCAGGATGTTCTACTCAGCTATGAAAATGATACAAAGGCCCAAAAACTCACTTCCCAACTACTTTTGCAACCTAAATCTGCTCATCATTTCACCTTTCAAGAAGGTATATTGAGATATAAAAATAGAATCTTTCTTGGTTCCGGACATAATGTCGGGGAAAAAGTTTTAGCTTCATTGCATGCTTCTACTGTGGGAGGACATTCAGGCATACAAGCAACTTATGTGAGAGCCAAAGGCCATTTTTATTGTCCAGGAATGAAGAAGGATATCTTATTGTTTGTATCTCACTGTGATATCTGTCAGAGAAATAAGAGTGATTCAACTACTCATGATGGTCTTCTCCAACCTCTACCTGTTCCAGATCACTCTTGACAACACATTACCATGGATTTCATTGAAGGGTTACCTATCAGTGAAAAAAGAGTGTGATTTTGGTCATTGTGGATAGACTAACAAAATATGCACACTCCATTGCTCTGCAACATCCTTATACAGCTGCATATGTTGCCAAAGCATGCCTCAATCAGGTATTCAAACTTCATGGATTACCTTCTTCAATTATGTCTGACAGAGACAAAGTATTTACCAGCAATTTTTGGCAAGATTTATTCAAAGCTTTGGGCACTAGCTTAAACTTAAGCACAGCTTACCACCCACAAACAGATGGCCAAACTAAAAGAGTGAATGCTTGCTTAGAAAACTATTTGAGATGCATCACTAGCCACAAGCCTAGTCACTGTATTAGGCTTACACTTGCTGAATGGTGGTACAATACCAGTTTCCATAGAGGCTTAAGAATGTCTCCCTTTTAAGCACTCTATGACTATGCTCCCCATCACATGGAATTTCCTTCTACTGCCACTACATTTGTAGCTGTTGTAGAAACTTATCTCAAAGAGAGAGAAGCAATGATGGACTTACTTAAGGAATCACTCCACAAAGCTCAAGAGAGAATGTAATTGTATGCAGATACTTTCAGAGTGGAGAGGTCTTTCAATGTGGGTGATCCGGTGTACCTTAAGCTACAACCTTACAGACAAGCATTTGTTGCAGTAAGGCGCAATTTCAAGCTCTCAGCTAAGTATTATGGCCCATTCTCAGTTCTACAGAAAGTTGGCCAAGTATCATACAAACTGGAGTTGCCTTCTCATTCACGTATTCATCCAGTATTCCATGTCTCTCAGCTTAAGAAGCACATTGGTGCCAGCATAGTGCCATCTCCTTCTTTGCCAGTTGTAGATCTCACAGGTGAAATCATCATGCTTCCAGAAAAGGTGTTGCGCACAAGAACTATCCTCTTAGGAAACAAGCTGATTCGACAAATATTGGTTCAATGGACCTATTCATCTTCTGAGAACGCAAACTGGGAGGTTGTCTCCAACATCAAAGATCACTACCCAAGTTTCATCCTTGGGGACAAGTATGATTCTCAGGGGGAGGCAATGTTGCATGGCAATTAATGTTGCATGCTATCTGGTAACGGCTAGCTAGTGGCTGCCTGTAGTACTTGTTCGGGTGCCTAAGTCCTATAATAGTCAATTAATAGAAGTTGTACCGTTCTTTAGATTTATTGTTACGTGTCGATCATCGGTTGAGTAACCGTTTAGGGTTGCGATGATTGGTATAAATGTATAAGATAATACTCTTCTCAGGTATAAAGAAATAAATGAAAAACACCCCTTGGCTGCGTTGTTTATCAACTCGGAATTTGGCCTGAATCTCTTGATTTAGGAGGTTACTAATACCATTTTATCAATTTATTTATCATTCTTGTTGTTAAGTGTTGCAGCAATACAACATACCCCTAGATGACCACTGTAGCTAAGCTAATTGCCTCATTAAAACCTTGTCAAGAAATCTGAAGGGACAAAACCTTATAGAAGGGAAAATAGTACAATTATTAGAAAACTTAGAACGGATATGGACATGCATATGTTGCCTCGTTAAAACCTTGATAAGAAGAACTCGGTGGGACAAAACCTTGGCGAAGGAAAAAGAGTACAACTTAATAGTCTAGTAACATACCTTTTATTATGATGCTCCCCCTCATGAGTACTTCAGTTAATTCTTGGCTTTAAAATGTTTGAGTCGAGACTTCCTAATTTCGATGAATGAATTTCTTGAATGCAGTAATCATTAATTATGCTTTTATGAAGATGTCTGCTAGTTTATGAAGTCTTATTTTATGTTGCACAAACATTTTTGTCTTCGATTAATAATTTTCCAGAGTCTATGTTGTTCTTCAACTCATAGAGAACTTGTATGATGTATTAATACTAACTTCTCGTGATAATTTGATGAAATCGTTGATAGAGTTTCTTCGACAAAAGACCCAAAATGTAGACACATTACCGTAAGTCAAAAAACGGTATTTGTGGTCATACTTTATGTGGTTCAGAAGAACATCCAAATTTCTAGGAGATTGTTATGTTGATTTGGTCTAACAAAATGACCTAGTTAATGGTAGGAATCCACTAAATGACCGAATTGATACAACCCCCCCCCCCCCTTGGATGACCAACATGTTGAATTAAATTGCTTCACTAAAACCTTGCGAGTAAAACCCAATGGGAAAATTTTGGACGAAGGAAAAAGAGCACAAATATTAACATTTTGAAGAACAAAAATTAACGTCAATGAGATGCTTCCTCGTTAAAACCTTATCAGGAGAACCACGTGGAACAAAACCAGAAACTAAGAAAAAAGAGTACAACTTTTGACGTAAATATGGATGCTAACCCAACTATAAGAATTTTACAGAAGACGAGCATCAAAATAATAACTCTAGTTTATCTCAAAGACGAGTTTAAGCTAGCAATTCTAATTGCAAATTTAAGAAATAAAAAATAGAATTTATGCTGCTAAAGCGTCGATTTTTTTGTTTTTATGGACTCCTCAAGAGACCTATAAAGTTGATAGCATCAACTAATTAATCTGGTTTTTTGGTTTTGTACCAAATTTCTAAAACACATGAATGATTGATAAACCTGATGTAAGTGAATCAGTTGGCTGTCTGAATATAACTTGAATCCTCAAAGGATTGCAAATTCGAATATGTTCTCCAACCACATTTCTTATGTGACTGCAATATGAATCCTTCAAGGATTACTGCGCCATAGGCATCGTATATGTTAGAGCACTGCTCGGTCGAACTCTCATGCGTTGCTATCTCAAGCATGTTTGTCAATGTTAGTGATCAAAACTATGAGTCTTGATTTCTATTCTACTTATATATGTGTTGATGGTGGTTTTCAGTGCAGGGATAAAATTGTGAAACCCTATTTTTAACGCGTTGTCATCCTACAAAGGAACGGATCCATTTTAAAAAGTAATGAGTGTCCAGACCTCTTTACTTACATATGTATTGAGCAATTCAACATATTCATAAAATTTATCCAGAATGGTGCGTGAAGCAACAACCCCAAATATTCAGTAAATTTTAACCTGTTGCATTATTCACTAATGCATGACCTGCCTGGTATTTTCCTATGATATGTTCCCAGCCGAACTCTCAATATTGGCATGACATGACGATTAATGTTCACTCGCAGCGGAGTAGCATGAATCTCCCAAAATGTCAGTATTGAGACCTGCATGAAAATACTCATGTAGGCTACACCACTTTCTGATAAAGAGATCAGCGTGTTTACACACTTTTTAATTAAAGTTAGCGCGATCGGACGCGTTTAAATTCCTTAAGAAAAATCTAGACTATCCATATCAGTCTTAAAAACGATCACGACCACACGATTTGGCCACACAATTCAACAGGCCTAGCCTACTCCTAGCGGAACTAGGCGATCATCATGATGACCACCGGCGGGCCCAATAACATCCCGACCGATCGGATCCCATATAGTACACCCGCAACGCCTTCGAATGCTAACCCTAACATGGGTGATCTCGTTGTTGAAAGATGAGCTCAAACAAGCTAAGACCGACAAAAACGGTCTCAAAAAACATCACGACCGCCCAGCTTAGCTAGCCTAGTTGGACGACCTAGATCTTCCCTCGAATGATCAAAAGGGTACCGACGTGTTCACCGGCAACCCAACTACATTCTTGGTCAATCGACTTGCCCACGGCAAACCAAGACGTGTTGAATCACTCGCCCAAAAAAGGGTGATCGCGCGACCTTTAAAACCCTAAAATTAAGTCAGCGGCGTTATGCAACTGCCGTAAATCGATCATGTCCATCCATCTTCGCCAGCTTGGTTGAACAACTTAGATCGGATTCTAGATGGACAACAACGCGACACTGTGATCATCGGGCATCCCTCTTCCATGAAGAGCGATCGGCCAAGCCATGGCTTGCTCATATGGCCTTCGAACGATCACCCAAAAGAGGCTGGTCGCGCTGCTTGCATAATCCAACGGCAGTACACAACTGCCGCAAATCACCTCATACATTCAACTTCGCTAGCCTAGTCGTATGGTTTAAATTTATTTTTAGGAGGCCAACAGGGTGACGCTGTGATCATCGGCCACCCCTCCTCCACAGGGAGCGATCGACCAAGTGGTAGCTCACCCATAGGGTTCTCAAACGATCGCCCAAAGGTGGCCGATCATGCTACCCTTTAAGAAGTTCAATTCACGACTAATTTGAACGAACTCTAAAATAACGATGTTTCCTGCACATCGTTTATTTTCAGCTGCTTGTTTAAAAGCGATGCTTTATATACATCGATTATATCAATTTCACAAATAATTTTATTATTTGACCTAAAAGCACTATGTGCTGCCTTTGGCTGCGAGTCACATGACTTCACCCATTTATTCGAGACATCAAACGTGTCACAAACTGGGGGATGCTCACCGGGGTATTGGTCTGGCAGTTTACAGCGTGCGGCGTGCAACGCGCCCATTACGAGAAAGTGTCAGGAAGGGTCGGACAGTTAACAACAATGGGAGTAGTGGGTGAAAGTGTCCCAGTTTTCCCTCGTAATGGAAACGTTCCACTTTTAACACAACCCCACTTATCCACTACTTAACTGCCTCCACTTCCGACGAGATCAGGAGTGCGCTCAATGACTTGTATAAATAGGATTTCAACCTATTTCAACACAGAAGGCAAGTGTTATCAACACAAATATCCATTTTTTTGGTAAATCCAAATATGAATTAATGAATAACAACATTACAAAACAAAATGAATCAGCAAGAAAAGAGGTCATAAAAACCCCAAAAACTTGATAATCATTTGAAACGAAAATAAGATACATTTGTTAATTCAATAGAGTTCAAAAAATCAGGTCTTCCAAGATAATTTTGTCCCTCCTCATTAGGAAGAATACACCCTCTTTTTGCCATCTTATCAGCAGCAAAATTAGCTTCTCTATAGGTATGATCAAAACGAATAGCCTCATAATTTGAAGAAACCTCCCTCCAACGTTGTCTAACGAACCAAGGAAGAGTAGAAGTATTAAAAGCCATAACTGCACTCAACGAACCAGAACAAATACAAACTTTTGAGTAGCCCCATTGCAGCGCCCATTCCATACCAATTGTAATTCCATAAATTTCCGCAATGTAACTCGTCATTACACCCAAACCAACACTCATAGCACCAAGTACATTAGCTTCATGATCACGCGCCACTACAGCTTCCCTAGCTACGCCTGGATTCCCACGAGCCGCACCATCACAGCACAACATCAGTTCATCCACCTCCGGAGGTACCCATCTACACTCAACAGGATCGTTAAGCTTCACCTGTCTGTGCGCAACCTTAAAAAAATCCAGGATTTTTAAATCTTCAACCGTGTTAAACATATAGCCCTTGAGACGCCTCGAGTAATCTTGGACCTGGTTGAAAACACTAGTCTTGAAGAAGCCCCAGCTAACCTTTTTATTTTCATAAACAAAACGATTTCTTGTTTGCCAAAGTTCTGATCTTACAACCAAAACAACAAGAAGCCAAAGTTCCTTAATCATACAACTTCTACCACGAACTGCCTTGTAGGCTGTAGTCAAATTCAGGTGAGATTGCACTCCAAAAATATCTGAAATCCAGCTCCAAGCCATCACAGCAAACCTGCAATTCCAAAGAAAATGATCCAAGGATTCCTCCGCGTTATTACACAAGCAACACTTGTTTACAACCTGTATTTTGAATCGGCTTCTGACTTGATCCAGCGTAGCACACGCTCCTCTTAATATCTTCCAATTTCTAGCTGCAAGTGCCGGGTGCACAGACTGACGCCAAAGCAAGTTAGCACCCTCCAAATTTCCAAATCCCTTACCAATAAGAGATTTTGCTGCTTTCACCGTGAACTGGCCAGTAGAACTTGGCATCCAAACCTGACAATCATCACCATTTAAAGGGAAAGGTAGATCCGCCTCTTCAATTCCAGCAACAAGCAAGGTGTTGCGATACTCCTCATTCAAGTTCCAAGCACCATTAACAAGGATATCACTCACCAAAACAACACGACTAAGCGTATAATCTTCAAGAATATCCGCAATAGCCATATTTCCAACCCACACATCATAATAGAGAGAAGTATTTCTCCATCCCCGATTAAGACCTTAGTGTTATCCTCCACCAAAGAGTAAACCCATTTGATACCCGGAAGAATAGAAGATTTAATGTAATGAACCAAATTTTCATTCTTCCTAAAAATCTAGCACGTAAAAAACGAGCCCAAACCTTCTTAGAGATACGAATTTTCCACCACACACTCATTAGAAGAGCCTTGCTCGTAGTACTCAATTGAGTTAAACCCAAACCACCTTCTTCATAAGGAGCGCAAATCTTGTCATAAGCTACAGCAAAATATCTACTCACCTTAAAATCTCCAGACCATAAAAAATTCCGAATAACAACCTCACATTCATGAACAAACTTCCATGGCCACTTGTAAACAACCATATTATGAATGGAGTAACTAGCAATTACTGATTTAACCAACACTACTCTATCTTGAAAAGAAAACATTTTACCTTTCCAACCAGATAATTGATCTTTGATCTTCTCAACTACGTTTGCAACATGATGATATCTAACAGCCCCCGGCATCACCTTAACACCAAGATACCTATCAGGAAACGAATCAATAGGCATCCCTAAGAAATCAGCAATCGTAGCTCTCCTATTCAAAGATCCACCCCCATAATAGAGTTTACTCTTTTCTCTACTAACCGTCTGCCCAGAAGCGTGTTGATACAAACCCAATAAACCCACCAGATTACACAAACTCTTCATGTTGCCTTTACAAAAAATCATAATATCATCAACAAAAAATAAATGAGTAGGAGCAATACATTTTCTACTAACCATATGAGTCATATTAGCATCACCAAAGAGTTTCGTGATATTTCTGCTTAAGACATCTTCAATTAACACAAAGATTAGAGGAGACAAAGGATCACCCTGACGAAGGTCTCTATCAATACTGAAAAAACCTTCCGGACTACCATTGACAAGCACCGAAATTCTAGCAGATTTCAGACTTTGTAAAATCCAATCACACCAATATTCCGAAAAACCATATCTTTTAAACACTTCCAAAATAAAAGACCAACTCACAATATCAAACGCCTGAGTTATGTCGAGTTTTAAACCCACATTACCATCCTTACATCTAATTTGAGTTTCATTAACCATCTCTGAAGCTAGACTGATGTTTTAATGAATATTCCTACCTTTTATAAAAGCGACCTGCTCCTCGGAAATTAACTTGTCCAGAACACCACCAAGCCTTGTATCAAGTATCTTAGTAAAAATCTTAAAAAAAAAATTACTAAGACCAATAGGCCTGAAGTTACGAAGAGTATTCGCACCTCTTTCTTTAGGCAAAAGCATAAGAAGGCTAGAATTCACACCATGAGGAATAAACTTATTTGACCAGCAAAACAAAATAGCACTGACCAAGTCTTCACGAATAATCTCCCAACAATGCCTGTAGAAAAAACCATCAAAACCATCCGGATCAGGCACACTATCAGCTCCCAAATCAAAAACAGCCGCATGAATCTCCTCAAAAGTAGGTAACTAGTCCATGCTAGCACATTCCTCCACAGAAATGCTAGGATGATCAATATCAAAAAGAGCCTCCACTGGAATAAAATCATCCCCATTAAATTTAGCCTCATAATAATTGACAATAAGGTTCCGAATCTGATCACAATTAGTAACCGTCTCCCCATTACCATCCACCAATTCCGAAATAGTATTACTACTCCTTCGAATACGAATAAAATTATGAAAGAAACTAGTATTACTAGCCCCTTCCACCAGCTAATTATTTCTATATTTTTGCTTCAACATAGTTGCCTGTTGCATACGAATATCATTAACTTCAATAACTGCACTTCTCATCAAATTCAATTTGTCAACATCTGAAGGGTCTTCATCCGTTAACCTCAAGGCACTCTCGAGCCTGAGTTGAGCCTGCTTCAATCTAATATTAACATTACCGAAAACCTCTTGATTCCACAACTTCATAGCAATTTTTAAACGCTTTAACTTTTGAGGATAAATAAACGCCGGTGAACCCACAATAGGTTCCTTCCAACTATCTTCAACCATACGCATAAAATCTGGATGCCCAAACCACATCTTTTGAACCCGAAAAGGAGCCAAACGAGGTCTAGAGTTAACAAAAGGATAACCAATAAGAGGAGAATGATCGGAAACTTCCCTAGGAAGAGCTTTACACCGCCAATTCTCAAATCGATTTAACCAAAATTCATTAATCACCACTCGATCAAGCCTACTAATAATTCTTCTAACCCCCGACTGCCTATTAGACCAAGTAAACTTGCTACCCAAAGACTCCGCTTCAAAAAGACCATTATCATCCAACCAATCACTGAATTCATTCACTACTGAAGTTCTTGGAACCGCACCCCCCTTCTTCTTCTTATTCCGAAGAACATAATTAAAATCACCAATGACTAACCATGGTACCCTTTGATCACCCATATCCAACTGATTCCGTAAAGTTCTTCTAGTGACCTGAACCGAACTAGCATGAACAAAAGAAATATGAACGCCATTAATTCCAATAGTTATAGCCTGATTTGAACAGTTCAACACCACTGGATCAGCAACATTCAACGACCACATTACCCACAGATTCCCAATACGAGTTGAAGTAGAATTATGAATAATAGAATTATTAAAACCCTGAATAGAAAACTTACGAATAGCTTTGGAAGAAACTGAAACCCTTGGTTCTGCAATACCAATAAGATCAGGCTTGAAATCCTTAACTAACTCACGGAACTTACATTGTGCTTCATCACGCACAATCCCATTAATGTTATGATAAGCACGAAAGTGCTACATTTTATACCCATATTTATATTAGCTAGGACTCAATATTTTGACTAATGACACTATTTTAGTGCTTTTGCAGAAAGTACAAGTGAATTCGATCATCCAGCGAATAAACATCAAAATGTGAGACTTAATGGTGAAGCGAGTCGATGTCAGCACACTAATGCCACCTAAGATTGGTCAAGAGTGACTTTATTATTGTTAGCATAAGAATGGAAGAATATCACCTCCATGACCACGTGCAAATGAAGAAAAAGGAAAGATTAATATATCTTGTCCTTACATAAGTTCTCTTGTTATGTTTATATAAAGAATCTGAAGGAATATTTGAAGCCAACTGACGTCATTTTGCAAATACAGTTAAGGTGAGACCCAGCACATGCAAGAAAATATCATGCTTTCTAAATGAAATTCATATACTATGGAAAGTGGATATTCGATGATACTTTACAATGTCTCGTCATATTATGACACGCGGCACATCATTGGGTGAATTTATATTTTCATGACATGTGGCTTCTATTGGGAGGTGATGTGGCGACGAAGAAGAAAAACGTAAATTCTGTGAGCTATATTTCGGTTTCCACCAATTAATTATGCAAACTCTACTAATCTTTAAAAGTATATTCCATACTTTTTCAAATACTGTTTCTCCGCTATAGTTGTCTTCGCTTCATGAGTAGTGATTCTAAAGCATTACCTATCTATCCTTGCATACCACGTCTAGGGATTTAACCAAAGCACGAAATATCAATTCAAAAGCATAAATAATCAAGAAAATCACATGAAAAATAAAATACCAAGCTATATGAAGAAAAACTACTAGTCGTTTAAATCATTATTGAGCATATAAATGTAGAGTTTACACAATTAAGTTGGTTTCTACGCAAACCCTAACATAACTCTAGCTAGACATGGCTTTCTCAAAAACCATAAACATATTAAAATCAAACTTTAGCTAAAGAAAAACGAAGAATCGAAAACAAAACTCCAAAATCCTTCTCATGTTTCTCTTCCAGCTCTGTGGCCGGGCGCCCCCCAGTATATTTTGAAACAACACATAAATATAGCTCACAAATGAATTTACGTTTTTCTTCTTCGTCGCCACATCACCTCCCAATAGAAGCCACATGTCATGAAAATATAAATTCACCCAATGATGTTGTGCCGCGTGTCATAATATGACGAGACATTGTAAAGTATCATCGAATCTCCACTTTCCATAGTATATGAATTTCATTTAGAAAGCATGATATTTTCTAGCATGTGTTGGGTCCCACCTTAACTGTATTTGCAAAATGACGTCAGTTGGCTTCAAATATTCCTTCAGATTCTTTATATAAATATAGCAAGAGAACTTATGTAAGGACAAGATATATTAATCTTTCCTTTTTCTTCATTTGCACGTGGTCATGGAGGTGATATTCTTCCATTCTTATGCTAACAATAATAAAGTCACTCTTGACCAATCTTAGGTGGCATTAGTGTGCTGACATCGACTCGCTTCACCATTAAGTCTCACATTTTGATGTTTATTCGCTGGATGATCGAATTCACTTGTACTTTCTGCAAAAGCACTAAAATAGTGTCATTAGTCAAAATATTGAGTCCTAGCTAATATAAATATGGGTATAAAATGTAGCACTTTCGTGCTTATCAATTATGTCCGAAGAAATCCTTCTTTTCTCGTAAAAATAAGGTCGCTCTTGTTGTTCTTTCGGGAATGACATTTTATGGGGGGAGTTCTTTTTGAAATTGTACTTAATTGCCAAATCTTTGTGGGGAGTGCAGATGTAGAATATTTTAGGAATTATCTTGTATCTTTATAAACTCCTTGATGAATGCATTTATCTTCGGCTATATGATTGTATCTAAATAAGTTGGTATGTTATTCTCTTTTGGTCATGAAGTATCTCTATGAAAATTTCATGAGGATCCCACTAGTTTTCGTACCTTTGCCAATTTATATTAATAAAAAGGGTGAGAATTAATGTGAAATTTCATACTACAACTACATATGGTTTACGGATCATTATGTAAGGGGGAGTGGTTTTCATGTCGAGATGAAGTATTGACTAAGGGGGAGTGATACATATCACCATAGTATTATTGTCAAAGTTGTGATATAATTGAACTTTAATATTGTGTAATGATACTATAACACTGTATAACAATGATTGAGAGCAACTGTTTTCTCATTGTTATCGCTACGGATCTTCAACAACTATGATGCTGAGTTGAACACGTTTAGAGTCATGGAGTACTTGGAATTGACGAAGATTTCGAATCGTGTTGAAGATGCCAAGGAGATCAAGCATTTGGATGAGAAGATACAAAGTTTTATTTATTTTGTAATCTATATGTATTGATAGTTTTGTCACAAAAATTGACAAAGGGGGAGAATGTTAGAGCACTGCTCGGTCGAACTCGCATGTGTTGCCATCTCAAGCATGTTTTTCAGTGTTAGTGATCAAAACTATAAGTCTTGATTTCTAGTCTACTTATAGATGTCTCGGACTAGGACATAGATTGTGTAGTTGAGCCTTAGACTTCACAGCGTTCATCATTTGAAGACGAAGAATTACTAAGGAGAGCTTGTGGAACTTCATCAACAAAAGGTATGTGGAGACTGAAACTCGTCTATCACTTGGAAAGTCTATTTCTACTTTATCTCCTATATTGAGACATAAGTCGTGTTACGATATAGTCTTCTATTATACACGTTTGAGATTTCGAGTTGAGTTTAACTCGCTTACATTTTTCTCGGAATATGTGTTGGCAAGCTTTCGCTTCGACCAATTTCATCTTATATTCTTGACGCAAGTCAAAAGATGATCATGTAAAAATTGGCGAGTAACATCTTACATGGTTTGTGTGATACAATCATTTGGTGTAGACTTGGAATGTTTCGTTATGATTATTTCAATAACTTGAAAATTGCTTTGATGCTAATAATGTGAAAACGGTTATTGTCATCCTCTAAGAAAGTATCAATGATTGAAATAAGAGTTTAGAACACTTAACCATTATTGGATATGACATGTTGTGTACTCTTGCACATATGTAATCCATGTTTGGGAACCATAGTATGCGTACCCGTACGCGTACCTGTTGGCTTGAGAAATCCGGGAACCTAAGTATGCATACCCGTTCGCGTACTGGCGTAAGGTTCATGTCCGAATATTTCTTCTGGGATTGGAAGTACGCGTACCCGTTTGCATACTGGTGAAACCCAATCTTGGTACGGGTATTTCAAGTATGCGTACCCGTTTGCATACGTGAAGGTTAAATCTCTAAAATCGGTTGTGTACATGAACTTAAACATTTATATAATAAGGAATGCAATCTTTGCAAACCGTGGCTATAATGTTCATGAATTGATTCGAGTGAATCAAACCGATTTTGCTTCAATTGTGTTCTTGTATACTTCTATGAGAATATAGCAATTGAACAACTCTTTAACTAGTTTCATTTGATCCATTTAAACTAGTTATAGTTAAGATGAACAAGGTTGATATGAGAGTGATCATATGGCTAACCTCGGTTAACTATTGTTGAGCCAACATGGTGTACACGTTTAGGTACGGTTACATAAATCTAAATGAGAGTACATTTCATTTGTGTGTAACAAGCTAAGTTCGATCTAACGGTTGAAAGATATTAGCTTGGTTGAATCAGGTTTTTTATCTAACGGTGAATATTGAATGCTTTGTTGCCAAGGTAACTTAGATTGCAAACCCTGATTTGAAAACTATATAAAGGAGAACTCTAGCAACTGGGAAACCTAATCCCCACACTTCTGTGTGTTACTAGTTGCATAAGCTAGAGTCGATTCTCCTCTAACCTTAGGTTTCTCACAAGACCCTGTAGGTTAACGACTTAAAGACTTCATTGGGATTGTGAATCCAGACCCAACTATTTTCTCTGTAGTTGTGTGATCTGATCTTGCTGTTTCTATCATGATTGAGCGCAATCGTAAGATTGGCTTGAGATTAATTTCTCCGATAGACAAGATAGAAAAGTAGTCACAAACACCTTCGTATCATCGTTTGTGATTCCACAATATTTTGTTTCGTTAATCGATTAAGATTATTGTGAGGTGATTGATAATACTAAGCTGTTCTTCGGGAATATAAGACCGGTTTATCAATTGGTTCCTGTTCACCTTGATCTACCAAAAGACCGAACAAAACTCATAGGTATTTCTGTGGGAGACAAATTTATCTATTCCAATAGACTTTTCTGTGTGAGACAGATTTGTTTATCAAGTCTTCGAATTTGGGTCGTAGCAACTCTTGGTTGTGGGTGAGATCAGCTAAGAGAATCAAGTGCGTAGTATCCTGCTGGGATCAGAGACGTAAGGAACGCAACTATACCTTGAATCAGTGTGAGATTGATTAGGGTTCAACTATAGTCCAGTCCGAAGTTCATTGGTAGTAGGCAGTGTCTTTAGCGGCTTAATACAATGTGGTGTTCAAAGCTGGACTAGGTCCCGAGGTTTTTCTGCATTTGCGGTTTTCCTCGTTAACAAAATTCTGGTGTCTGTGTTATTTCTTTTCTGCAATATATTTTGTTATATAATTGAAATATCACAGGTTGTGCATTGAATCGATCAATTGGGAAATCCAACCTTTGGTTGTTGATTGAAATTGATTGATCCTTGAACATTGGTCTTTGGTACCGTTCAAGTTACTACTCTTATACTCAATCGGGCTCGCAAATTTCTATTTACTGATTGCAGATTGAATTGAGAGATAGAGATATGAACTCATTGATATACTTTTCTCTAGATTGAGTCTGACTGTCTAGTTGATTCTCCAGAAAGTACATTGGAGTAAGTCATCTTAGATTGCCAAACGAATTGTTGGGTGTGGTTGTTGTACCCCCGCATTTTCAGTATAGGAAAAACAAAGTATTATTGAACCAATCCTAGGGTTTGAACATATAACCCTTGATCGCTCTTAAAACGATTTATTTCTCTTAATACACAATATGACTAACACCAACGTATAATTTTAAGGATTGACACTTTTAAGGTGTTAAGTCTCAGATCCAAATATTACGTCAATCGATTGAGATTTCAATTCAATATAATTTGGATTTTGTGCCTACCAATCACACATGTCGATAATCCTCTGCAGAGGGGTTAGAAACCACCATCTTTTATTATTTCAGTTGATACCATGTGTAATCGACAATCATATTAGCTTACTATGATCCCACATAATTCTCAAATGCATGCATATATTGAAAAATTTAATCAATTACTGATACCAGCGCCCCCAGGAATTATAATCTCCCGATATTCAAGTGAGAAGATATTATAATTGAGAATGTGAATTTGGTACACTTAATTGGAGCACTACCTTTAGCCTCTTGCAGAACGCTACTTATCTCCTAGATGTGACTATATTTCCTCTGAAGAGGCAAAACTTATATAAAAGCAAAATGAGAAATTTCACGCCAATCATATAATGAAAGCCTTAATCAATTTGATCGTGATGGGAGATAAATTGATATAAATTTTAAGTTAATGAACACCAACGTCCGGTAATGCGTATTCTCCCCCTGATTATGGCGTAAATATTTACATTCATACACGAAAACAAGTTTCATAAAGTATTATCCGATTAATTCAAGACATGTACTTATAATAATTTATGGGTTTTAACGACACCATGTTGGACTGCATATAATACAAAAGCCATAAGAAATTGTCTTAAAAACTGTAGTCTATTTGACATCAACCATGGATTTCATAGGTTACAACCAAAAACATATAAAATATGAGATAAATCCCCAAAAGAAATCTTTTCAGAATGAAATAATGGACACTTTATTTATCAAAAGAAATCAATTTTAAGATCAATGTAGTCACTAGAAGGACTAATGATAGGCTAGTAAGCCTGGTGCGCACCCTTCGATCTATAGTGTCCTACCGTATTCCAGCCACAAGTGAAACGGTCCCAAATTTTGGAGATAAATACCAGGAAAAATAAAATAGTGCTTAAAATCCCTCGGGAATGCAACAATTCATTATTTACTGGCATTTTCAATTTGGCTTATGCCCCAATACCGATATCTCATTTTAGGATAGAGAAACAATTTCTCTTTAAGAACATAAAAAAGAAAAATTTGTGGTTGATGGATGGTTAATGGAAACCAATAAATATTTGTTATGGATGGTTCCTTGTAAGGAATAGAACCATATTGGTTTAAAAATAATTTGGAATTGATAGAAACGAAACCAAATTCAATTGATATATCACATCGACATAAGATGGATGGTTTCATGTTAGAGACGAAACCAAATTCTATATCTCATCTCACAGAATTGATAGAGACCAAACCAAATTCAATTGGCATATCACATCGGCATAAAATGGATGGTTTCATGTTAGAGAAATTGAAACCAACTCATTTCAATATCTCGTCTAGTTAAGACTGAAGAGATCACCAAATTAAAATCTTTTTGTTGGTGAGATATAATAAAGATCGACACGATTAATATGGATTGTAACTACAAGTGCAACACAATTTTGGTGGCAATGGTTTCTTTAAGAATCAACCAAAAAATCAACCGTATTGGCAAAATATATAAAAAAAATACTATGTCAATTTTGTTTTCTCTTATCTTATAAAAACGATAGATAAAAACTAACACCAATTGGTTTCTCCGATTTATCAAAATCGTATCGACAAAATAAAAAATATTATCGATTTAGCCATTGCATGGAGAAAATCCTGATTGTGGTTGGCGGATGGTTTCTTGTAAAAAGAAATGGAAACCATATGGGTAAATCACGTGATATTTGTTTAAACCACAAAGATACCAAATTTAATTGATCGTACGTTTTTCAACCGCACAATGATTAGTTACCCCAAAGATAATTACATTGAACTAACACCAATTTTTGGTGATTACAGTTTCATCAAAGGAATAGACACTGCCATCTTTCGATGGATTTTTTTTCTTTTTTGTATACAAAAGAAATTAGAGAAGAAAGGAAATCAACTTATTAGACAAAATTGATCACCCACAACACATATGTGATAAAAAAAACATTAATCACTTAAGAGATTATACACACATGAAATATGTAAACATAAATGGTAAAAATTTCCCAGTACAGAAATCTGTAATAGCTTGGATTAAATATAAATACAAAAAATCCATCCAAGCATCGTGAATTCCTGGCATAATGAAAAATCAGGAAAAGAAAGTTAGTGGATGGTTTACATGTATAAAATAATTCAATTTAATTTAAGATTGAAAAATCATAAATAATAAGTGAAGTGAGGACTGTTTTTGGCATCCCAATTTTCCCTAAGGTTTGAAAAACAGGTCACCGCTCAGGTCACGGCCACTGCGCGTGATCGTTATAACGCGTTTTGACATGTGTGAACACGTTTCTGGCAAAAAACGCGTTACTTATGAAAAAAATGTGTTTTTTATACGTTATTATGAAATAACAGGCGTTATAACGGTTAAATAGAAAACAAAAAAGAATTATGGTTTGAAATTCCTATCTGACGGTTACAACGTGCGTGAAAACAATTGTAACGGGTCTAATAACGTTGTTATAACGTTTTCTATATATTATTATTTTATTCTTTTATATTTAAAATATTAATTGTAATTTTTTAATCTTTAATTTAAAATATAAAGAAGTGTAAGAAAATATTTTTATATTTTTTTTCCTTAAAAAACGGCTATAACTGACGTGAAAACGGGAAAAATGGTCTAAAAAACTTGCGTTAAAATGTTATTTAGAAGGTAAAAACGTAAAATGCAATTTTAGAAAAACGGTTATAACATGCCTGGAAACGATTATAATGGGTCTAAATAACGCCGCTATTTCCTATTTATCAGTAATATATAGATACGGGTGTCGATGACCCTCACAGACAAGCTACATAGGCGTGAACGTTTTAATGGGTGTTTTTTCAGAAATAACGGCCGTTTTTTCAAATCTTGATTTTCCCATGAACGATTTTATCATGAAATTTGTATCACCGATTACATGCAAACAGAGGGAGGAAGGTTAGTACATATAAATATAGTTAAAAAAACAACTTATTATATCACGTACATGCAAACAGAGGGAGGAACGTTAGTACATATAAATATAGTTAAAAAACAACTTATTATATCACGTGCGAAACAAGTACTAGTGGAATCGGCTGGAAAAAAAATGGTCTAAAACTTCTCACAACATCATCATCACTTTGGTGCTTTGTTTCTTAGAAATTTTAAAGTTCGATACGGATCATGCTGATAACGTGTTGTGAATTAAAAGTAGAGAAGGGGACACATATTAGAAGGAGAGAAGGAGAGAAAATTTTTATCATTGTGCGTGGAATACAAAGATCTAAGACTCTATACAAAGAGTTTATACATACTTGTACCCAAGTGATAGGATCCCATTAAATTATTTTTCTAACATATAAACTTTCGTTTATAACATAAATTATTTTTTTAAAATGATTATTATTAATATAAGAAAATTTGATAGTCATGCTTATTAGGCCGATCGAGCGAAGCGAGTGAGGACTCTATATATGGTGACTTTGTGTCAATGTAGGACATGACTTCTTTTTCTTTTTTTCCAATTTGACACAAAAAGATTGGATTTGGGTGGTTTGGTGTCATATCCTGGAAATTTCCAAATTATCCCTCCCTTTTAGTCCAATTACTATAAATCCTTATATCTTATTTTTAGGGGTATAATTTGTAACCAAACTTTAATCTAACATATCCAAAAATTTGTGCCCTGGAATTTTACAAATTTTATCTCGTTGGAATGGTTTTAAAAAAATATACGCAGTGAGTACAAACAACAATATCATTTAAGATTTTTACTCAAATTTAGAAGTGTTTATCATTTTAGACACAATTTTCGAAAATTAAATGTATATCCATTATGCAAACCACCACAAAGGATACATAATACTTTTTTTTTGGTCAATCAACAAATTGCAATTCATTCAAATCAAAATAGTGATTGCATGGTCGCTTACAAGATTAACAAAAACATCAAAATACATAAACAATATCAAGATAATCAAAACCCTAATACAAATAAGGATATCAACTATAAGTAGATCGCGAAGAGAAAGAGCAATAAACCGCAGTGATACCCAATTTTTGATTATGTATAAGGGAGAGATGATGGTATATTCTATGAATAATTCCGAAAATTTGATTTGATTGTATTCTTCTTTGAAAAGAGATGCTCCTGAAAGGAAGGAGTAGAAAGCCACGAACCGTTGTTGTTTATGAATCAAGAGTAGCAAGCCACGAACCAACCATCAAAGATCGAAGAACTCGCCCCACAACGACGAAAAAAAGTCGTCCCAAAACGGCTAAGAAATATGTTAAAAGACACAAAAAAAATGATGTAGAAACATCTTATTCAGCAAACTATTACCTAAAACCAGAAAAGAAAAAGGAATCCTTGCTCAGAACGGGTCCAAAAGGACCAAATCTGAGCAAGAAAGATGAAAATACTTGAGGTTTTTTTAGAAGGGAAGAGAAAAAAAGAAAAAAAGAGAAAAAAAAAAGAAAGAGATGGGAAAACTAATTTTGTTTCAAGATACATAATACTTTATGTAGTCATATTTTGCTTTATGCATCAACTTATTTTCCGTTGCAACTAATAAAAAGATGTACTCCCTCCGTTTCAAGAAAAGCGATACTTTCACTTTAGGCCCAAATTTCGAAAATTGAACGCATAGTCATTATGCAAAACCACCACAAAGGATGCATAACACATTATGCAACCATATTTTGGTTTATGCATCGAGTAATTTTCCGTTTCAGGAAAAGTGATACTTTCCCCTCGTATCAGGAAAAATGATACTTTCACCCCATGTCAGGAAAAATGATACTTCCGCGCTGTTACTTTCCTGCTGTGTCAGGAAAAATGATACTTTCCCGCCGTGTCAGGAAAAATGATACTTTCCTGCCATGTCAGGAAAAATGATACTTTCACCACGTGTTAGGAAAAATGATACTTTTGCGTCGATTTTTTCGGTCGGCCGTCCCACCTTGGCAACGGTTATCTAGTATTCGTTATTTAGTATTTTAAAATTCTTTTCAGTGGTAAAGTTTACTAATATTCGTGATATAATTTAAGAAGTAAATCATTTTTAATTTTCACAGATAATTATATAAAAAAAAACTTAAAAACACTCTTCTCTTCCCTTCCCTTAAAAAGTGTGTATTAAGAATGATGAGATTCGTGCTAGTTTTATTAGAAATCCAGCCTATGGAAAATATTATTTAAAGAAAAAAAGGAGCTAATGGATAGAGTTTCAACTAAGAAAAAGACGTTCAATCTCCTATTAAACTTGTTCCTGGTAATTACGTTTCAGATGAAGATGAGTACGATGGTATTTATGAAGAGTATGAAGATTATGGAGACTCAGAGCTTTTGGCAAAAAAAAAATTCGGGTTTACAGTCTAAGAGGAGAAACTTTAGAATTGGAAATAAGGGACGCTTGAAAGGAATAAGATATAGACGTTATTAATTTCCATGAGTTTTTTTCTTGATGTTATTTATTTTGTGTTAGCTTTTTATGGAATTTTTTGAGTTATCTTTACAGTTATTTTTTTAACACCTTTAATTTATGGGGATGGGAGCTTTGAGCCTTCTCACAATTACGTTTTTTTTAATAAACTATTGGACTTCGCAAAAACAAACCTTAAGAAGTGTGTAAACTTCAACTAGGTCTAGTGACTGAGGGAGTATATGCCAAGATGATAATAATATGTGAGATGGGTATTTCCTAATTTAATTAATCTCCACGAACTTGACCAAACCACAAATAAATTAATATACTGTTAATATCTGTACTACTACTAAATATCTTTAATCTTATCAACAAAAAATAAAAATAAAAAGGGTCCAAAATGTTTTGGCTCTGATTTGACACATTCAAACCTCAGTTATCAGCGTACAAAAGTCATGGCAAATGCTAGAGTTGTCTCTATGACTTCAACTACATCGTCGTTATATATTTAGTGCCTCCCAATTCTAAGTGCATGTTAGCCACGAAAACAGCTCTACTCTTCTCACCACTACATCATCGTGTCACTTTAAATTTTTCATTCTCTTCTTCTTTACAATTCAATAAATGGAGACAATTTAGAAGACCAATAATTAAGGCTGCAAGAACAGAGTTTAAAGGAGCTGTATTAGGATCTCGATCTCCTGATTTCCGGCTGGTAGTGCCCCTTACCAGGAAAACTTGGGAATTTGACGCTTTTGAATCCCATCCCATCATTCTCTATCGGTTATGTTTACGGAAAAATAAGGAATATGCCACTAAATCCAGTGTAATCTTGGAAATATGTCCCAAAATTCCAGTTCACGGTAATATGCCTCAATACAACGATTTTCCTCCAACTAAGTTAAATTGTCAATTTATTGAACATTGATCTGTCAAAATCTCAAAATATGAGATATCACGGACATCGCAAATGACGTGTTTGACCTTTTTCATTTGAACGGCTAGAGATACAACACGATTAGACAAACCAAAGTTACCAAACGTTAGCTTCTTCTCAATTAGAAAAAGGAAAAAAAAAACAGAGACCCAAAAAAAAAAGACTAGAGACGAAAAATGAAAAAAAATATTGTTGCAGTGACAAATTGGGAGACTCAAAATCAAAATATTGAAGCTTATGGAGTAATATGAACCTACCATTGATTCGTTATTAGGAATAGTTAATTTTGGTCAGAGAATAATTATTGGTTTACATCAGAATAATTAGCTCTCATAATCATCAACTGTAAGGTCTATTATTACCATGATTGAGTGAGACTATCTTGGAAGATTTTGTTAAATCGATGAATGGGTACTTGTTAATAGTGTCGAATTGCGATTTATTAGTTTGATTTCATCGGTTTGAACCTTTAGGGTTTTCAGATGCAATTAGGGTTCGTATATGAAATTGAGGATTATGAATTGATCTTGGTCGTATTGCTATAGGAGGAGATAATAATTTTGTTGAATTTTTTTTCAGGGTGATGTAAATTGATTCTTGGAGATATTCAAGCTTCCTTCGTCAATTAAACATCATATTCTGAACTTGTCGTAGCAATTCCTAAACGAATTAGATGATGAAGAAGATGGTTCTGTATGGTTTACACATGTGACAAAAGGCTTAATATGTCTTTTTGCTGCACATGCCATCTCGCATGTGTGCTCAATTTGACTAGTTAACATAAATGGAAATTTTTAACAGCTGGGGCATATTAGTGTGAACTGGAATTCTGGGACATGTTCCCAAGATTACACTGGATTTTGGGGCGTATCCCCAATTTTTCCTTATTGGTAACCAGTGCCCGTTATACACTTGAAGCAAGAAATCGTGAAACTTACCAACTTCTACATGAAGAAGGGGCTTGTACTTGTTGTTATCTCTTCAAATTTTGTTGTTAGGCATCAACATGACGGTCCTGAGTTTATGGCAGTAGAAACAAAGTTGTTCAAATACCCTTTTTGATATCTCTATGACGAGTCACAAGGTGCTGCACGAGCATTCAGAGCTATCTGCAAACCTGAATTTCTACTCTACAAAAAGGATGGCCGAAAACCATTTAAACTCGTTTACATTGGACAGTTTAACGACTCACGGCCAAGTAATAATATGCGAGTTACTGGAAGGGACTTAAGCATGGCAATAGGTTTTGTTCTAATTGGGCAGCCATTGTCTTTTGCGCAAAAACAAAGTGTTGGTCTTGTTGGATGTAGGATAAAGTGGCATCCTGAGAAAAGCATGTAATCCGTATGCACCTGCCTCCAATCGTGACGCATCTTACGAAGACAATTATCCTGTATACTGAGACATGAGAACCAGCGAGATAAATAGAACGGAATAGAGTCAGACTGTTGGGCATATATATTTAAAACATAGATTGAATTCCAAATGAAAATATTTTTAATAGAAATTCAGTTTGTCATCAAACGGGTAGCTAGCTTAGCTGGTCATCCCCGTTTTTCAAAGATATAATGCGTTCTAGGAGGTCCCATGTTTGAATCCCCGATGGCGCAATGTTGCAGAATTTGACATGGAAGGTAGAGTTAGCTTGCCCCCTGCGACATAATCATTCCCACTATCCTCTTCGGCTCCTTTGGATGGTTCCTCTTGAGGCTCGCTGGTACACTAGCACGAAAACCTGTTCAACTAATGTAGTAGTACACTATTGGAGCTAGCTTGTTAGGCTTCCAATTAGTTAACTGTAATAATACTCTTTATCCGATAATAAAAATTATAAATATAAAAGAAAATTATAAAACGATGTCACTAGGACTTTTATTGAAAATACAAGTAAGAGTTTACACGGGGTTTGATTGGCTTTGTTCCTTCGGTTCAAGAACTCCCCTTCGCTAGGAGCCTAGCAATAAGTCGCACCCAAAATCCTTTTTGGATAGCTACGCCTACCCGATGAAAAAGAAAACTTCTTATATTAGAATTAGCATTATAATTAGATAAACAGTTTCTCAACCGGTTCAGAAAAACAATAAAATCATCTCCTAGTTCGCCTAATGTAGAAAAGTTTAAAACCCCAAAACTGTAACCATGGGATCTGCATGTGTCCAAGTATTTGGTACGCTTGCAATTGATAGCCGTAGAAACGGCACCTCCTGGAATGAAGCTACGAAGTCCTCCACCTTTGAAGGGCGAAATACCTGTGATATCAAAACAAGTGTCTTGACCGTTCTCCCAGTTATATACAAGAATGTCAGCTGTTTTTAGGCCATTGCCGTCCATAAAAAATCCCAAAGAAGCCTCCTTTCTAGCAGCTACACCGACTTTGTTACATATTTCCATGACCACATCATGAACCAAATCATGTCTGAATTTGAGGCCGACTTCATTTGCGCAATGGATGGCATGATCACCAAATGTATCTATGCTATGGCTACAGCACGGGCACACAACATCATTAGAGAAGAGAGGCACACCAAGACGATATTGGATTACAACCCTAAACTGTCTCGGCCCAATATTTTAGTTGAGCCCCACAATAGGAATTTCCTTTAAAAAATCCATAGCATGAGCCACCTTCTTGCTCTGCCAAATAACTACTCATCTTGGAATCATTGCAAACCTGGTAGGCAATTCTCTCTTAACAACATCAAAGTAACGAACTACCAATGATTTCATGAGGTGTAGGGCAATGTCTTTGATATTGAAAGTAGAAGAATTCAGGCCACAAGTTTGCATGTACCTTCTGAGAGCTGACATAAATTGATGGCTGGGAGCAAAAATATCTGTAGAGCTTAAGATATTGCCATGTACCTTCCATGGTATAAACTCTCAAACCTCCATCCTTAATGGGTAGTGTTAGAGCATTGCTCGGTCGAACTCGCAAGCGTTTCTATCTCAATCTTTTTTGTCAAATTTAGTTGTCAAAACTATATGTCTTGATTTCTAGTCTACTTATAGCTAAAGTCTCGGACTAGGATAGTTAAGTGTAGTTGAGCTCCAGACTCTACCGCGATCATCATATGAAGACGAAGAACTACTCAAGGAACCAGTGGAACTTCATCGACTAAAAGGTATGTGGAGACTTGAACTTATCTATCACTCAAAAGTCTATCTACTCTATCTCCTACTCTTGAGACAAAGGTCGTATAAGTATATAGATTTCAATTATACACATTTGCTATTTCGAGCCGAGTTTAACTTGCCTATCTATTTATCGAAATATGTGTTGGTAAGCTTTTGCTTTAGCCAAGTTCATCTTTACTCGTGACGAAAGTCATGTTGACATTTCAATATCTTGAAAATCGTTTTGATGAAAATTAGTTTATGAATAACAACTATGTAACATGCTCTAAGAATGTTTCAATGATTGAAGTGTAGAGTTGAGATTATGTAACCATCTTTGGATATAAGCATATATAGTGTGTTCTCACATTAGTGTATAAATCCATGAACCGGGAACCAAGTGTATGCATATGTGTGTATACGAAATTGGTGAAGGAGACTGGTTAAGTATGCGTACCCGTACGCATACTGGCTGAAGTTCACGACCGTGAATATCTGCTGAGTTTGGGAATTGACAAAATCTTAACCAATCATCTTAAGTATGCGTACCCGTACGCATAATGTCAGAAGTTTTCTACCCGAGAATTTCTGTTGAGGTTGGAAACCAAAACCAACTCAAATCTGGTTGCTTAGGTACGCATACCCGTGCGTATACTTAAGCTGGTTACTTTATCAAATCGCCCAGTTCATGAACTTAAACATTTAAATTATAAGGAATGCAATCTTTGCAAACCGTGGCTATAATGTTCATGTATCAATTCAAGTGAATCAAACCTATTTTGTTTCAATTGTGTCTTCAAAAGATCTAAGCAATTGAACAACTCTTTAACTTGTTCATTTGAGTCATTTGAACTAGTTGTGGTAAAGAAGAATATGGTTGATATGAAAGTGCTCATATGGCTAACCATTTGGTTAACTGTTGTGAACCAACTAAGTGTACACGTTTAGGTACGGTTACTCAAACCTAAATGAAATACATTTAATTTGTGCATAACAAGCTAAGATTCGATCTAACAGTGGAAAGATATTAGCTTGAATCTAATCAGGTTTTCATCTAACGGCGGATATTGAATGCTTTGTTACTAAGCTAACATTGATTGCAAACCCTGATTTGAAAACTATATAAAAGAGAACTCTAGCAACTGGGAAGACTAATCCCCACACATCCTGTGTGATACTAGTTGTGTTAGCTAGAGTCGATTCTCCTTTAACCTTAGGTTTCTTCTCGAGACCCTGTAGGTTAATGACTGAAAGACTTCATTGGGATTGTGAAGCCAGACCGGACTACTTTTCTTGTAGTTCTATGATCTGATATTCTTGTATCTATCGTACGAGTACAATGTAAGATTGGCTTGAGATTGATATCTCCGATAAGCAAGATAGAAAAGAAGTCACAAACATCTTCTTCTCATCGTTTGTGATTCTACAATATCTTGTTTCGTTAATTGATTAAGATTATTGTGAGGTGATCAATAATTCTAGGCTGTTCTTCGGGAATATAAGTCCGGGTTGCCGATTGGTTCTTGTTCACCTTGATTTATCAAAAGACGGAACAAAACACATAGGTAGTTCTATGGGAGACAGATTTATCTATTATCATAGACTTTTCTGTATGATACAGATTTGTTTATTAAAGTCTTCGACTTTGGGTCGTAGCAACTCTTAGTTGTGGGTGAGATCAGCTAAGAGAATCAAGTGCGTAGTACCATGCTGGGATCAGAGACGTAAGGAGCACAACTGTATCTTGGATCAGTGTGAGATTGATTTGGATTCAACTACAGTCCAGACCGAAGTTAGTTTGTAGTAGGCTAGTGTCTGTAGCTGCTTAATGCAGTGTGTGTTCAATCTGGACTAAGTCCCAGGGTTTTTCTGCATTTGCGGTTTCCTCGTTAACAAAACTTCTGGCGTCTGTGTTATTTCTTTTCCGTATTATATTTTGTTATATAATTTAAATATCACAGGTTGTGCGTTGAATCAATTAATTGGTAAATCCAACCTTTGGTTGTTGATTGAAATTGATTGATACTTGAACATTGGTCTTTGGTACCATTCAGGTGATTTCTCTTATATTCAATTAGACTCGCAGATTTCTATCTGCTTAAGTATTGAATCGAGAAATTGAGATACAACTCTTGGATATAATTTTTATAAGATTGAGTCTGACTGTCTAGTTGATTCTCTGAAAAGTATATTGGAGTTTTTCCATACAGATTTCTAAGCGAAATATTGGGTGTGGTTGTTAGACTCCCGCTTTTTCAATTGGTATCAGAGCAAGCAAACATATTTAAGACCTTATAAGTATGTGTTTGTAGCGATCTGATTATGGAAGAGTCTATCTCTAATAACGTACCAGGTCAAAAATTACCAGATGTTTTTCAAAGATTGGATTCACCTGAGAGAATTGTCACATCTATGTCAATATGTAAACATTCTATTAATGTAAAAACTGTTGATAACTGGGAAATACTCCTAGAAGACCAGTTGGATGAACTTTGTGATGAAGGTGATCCAGATATTAATAGAGAGGTTGATGAGGAAGTCTCGGAGTATGTTAAGGTTTTGAATTCATTGGAAAAGAAGAAGATGACAACCTCTCATGTCACACCTCTTCTGACTCCTCTTTGTCGAAAAAACAAGCAATTGAGAAGATGTACCGCAGGTGTTTATGTTTCGAATCGTTCTAACGAATCGATCCTCAAGGATTCTGAGGAAACCCTACGTATGAAGTCACTTGAATGTGATAACCTTTATCAAAAGTACTTTTCGTTGGAAGAGAAACTTGCAGAATCTGAAGTAAGGATTAACTCTCAACAATTTAGTTTTGATGACAGAGAAAGCGCTTTTCTCGCTCTAGAAAAACGTCTTGAGGATGATTTAGTTGTTGCTCTTGATAAAATCAAGATGTTGGAAGATGACTTGAAAGAGTTCAATACTAGTTCAAGCAAGTTAACCACTATGCTAGGAGAAAGTAAAAATCATCTTGATACACGAGGATTGGGCTATAAGGGAATAGATGCTCCAAGTATTAGCAAAGAGGTAAAATTTGTCAAGGCTAGTGATTCTTCTCAACAAAAGGTTTTCACCGATCGCAAAAGTGAAGTTCCTTCATCGGAAGTTAAGGTTCAAAAGAGCAAAGTATATCAACCTCCAAAGTCAGGACACACGGATCGAGGTAAGAACATTCCTTATGTTTGCCACTATTGCGGAAATAAAGGTCACCTGGAAAGGAGATGTCGTTTCCGTATAAGGAATGAGAAACTTCATGATGTTCTCGTTTGGGCATCACAAGAAGTTGTGAAACCAAGATCATATGTTAAGTCTAATCCCCTTAACGTTACAGGTTGTAACTGTCCAACCTTTAGGCAAAGGAATCAGTGTTGTGATAAATATAGATTTGCCTGTAAACGTCATACGAATCCTTTTCACAATCGTAATGGTTATCAAAAGGATAACTCCATAAAGACTAAGACAAGATCTGATGCTCCCAATTGGAGAAAGACTAACTTGCAAAAGAATAGTCAATCCAATTCTCTTCCGAGAAATCTTGAAGAGAGTAATGGGAAGAAGGTTCCGGTTGTTCGTAAACGCACTCAGAAGTGGGTAACAAAGAAATCCAATGATGCTTTGAGTGTGAAAAGGAATGATCTTCCAGAAAATTCCATGATTATGTAGAAGGCAGTATCCATGATGTTGGAACTTAACAAGTTTTTTGGAAAAATGGAATTGGAGGTGGAAGGTTCTAAAAGCAATCTCTTTCATGATAATCCAAAGGTCACTTGTGGTGAGCAAGACATTGTTCACCCCAACACAACTTGATTGTGTTGATTAGTGCATCTTGTCTCGTAAGCCTGATCAAAAGAGACAAGATCGTGCACACCTTAAGCTTTAAGAAAAATTTGTGTTTTCTTTCTTAGCATCGTGGTTTTGGAATTCCTCCATGTATAATTGATATTGGAAAGGACTTACCTAGTCGGTCTATAAAAGAGGGTTATTCTCGACAATTCTACTCTTCGTAGGGTTGTGAGTTGTGTGTGTACGAACCTGTTTACCAATTGTTTGTGGGTAAAAACTGTTTCTGCTAGTTTTGGTAAATCTGAGTGTGTGGATGAGAAACAAATCTAAACGTAAAACAAATGTACTGCACGGGAGTACTTTAGATTCGAGAGATCAATCTGTACAGTCCTGGCCTAAACCAAGAAATGGCCGTTCCAGTATTGCTTCGGTCACAAAGTGAAGGAGAAGGGTTGGTCTTAGGGAGGGAATCGAAGAAGGTGTTGAGACCAGAATGGTTGATTCTGAAGGTGTGGTTATTTTATGACTTGTATCGGAATTTGGAACTGGCTTACTGAATGAAAGCCATCAGTTCTTTGGTATTTTTCTGGATACCGTGTTGTTTTTCTAACCAAAACTTGTGTCTGGTTGAAATAGGTAAAACCTATTTATACAAGTCATATTGAACGCACCCTGATCTCACAGATAGTGGGAATGATGTAGTGATGGAGAAGTGGGGTCATGTGTAAATGCTAGAAACCACGTTCCCACTATGAAGGAAATGGGTTAGTTTACACCCACTACTTCTTGCCTCCACTAACTGTCCTGCTTTCTGACACTTTCTTATAATGGGCATGTTGCACGCCACACGTTGTAAACCGCCATACCAATACTCTGATGAGCATCCCCCAGTTTGTGAAATGTTTGATGTCTCGAGTGTTTTCGTGGAAAACGTGTAGCAGATTGCTATGTGTGGCAAGTCAAAGTCAGGAGACTTGCCACAGGAGAATAGCATGTGATGTTATTAGGCTTGTCTCGGCAGGTCACCTAAGACTTTCCACATGCCTGTCAATTCTATGGCGAATTTGGACGGCTGAGATTGTAACTCATGAGAAAGGGTGGCCATTGATTATGGCCACACTCTGTTGGCGCCTGATGGTAGCATAGTGGCGTCATTGGCACATGCCAATGGCATAGTGGCGCCTGGCGTAGCCATGGCTGCTATTTTGGCATATTGGTGTTAGATCAAAATATGGCTCCGGCAACATTGGCACTGTTGCTATATCAAACTTAAGGCCTTAGGAGAATTACTTGACCAAGTTGGGATGGCAATTTTAGCTAAATTAGGGTTTGGCATATCGAAACCCTAATTAGCGTGTGTGGCATGGCTGCGACACGGTGACGCTTTATGCAATCGGTGCCATGGCCACATTAAAGGAATTATGGCAGGCCATAATATGGGAATAACCACAGTCGCAAGGATGGCCACGGGTGATTATAGAATGACGCCATTTTTAGGGTTTGTCGGGTCCCACATGGCTCGTGGCATGTTGTAGGGCCAAAGTGGCGTAATTGGGCCACGACTGGAAATTAGGGTTTCGACTAATGCCACTGAGGCAGAGCCGTGTTTGGAATACCCTAATTGGAATATGTTATGGCGTTTGGCCACGAACAAGAAGTGGGTTAGCACGTTGGCACGCTATTTATGGCAAGTTGACACGTTCGGCTTGCTACTGCAGCAAAGTGGCACGTTTGGCATGTTTGGCATGTCACTAGCATGCCGGAGCGGAATGACACGTTTGGCATGTTTGGCATGCGAATTAGCATGTTGGCGCGGCTTTTGGAAAGCCAATTCGGCATTGTGAGCATCTGGCGCAATTTTGCCTCTTTTAATACTATGGCAGGTTTAGAGCGACCTGATTGGTCGATTAAAAAGAGGGGTCGGCCAAGCATGGGCGTGGCGACACATCTAGTGTGTGTGTGTGGCGGATTTAAAGCGACCTGATTGGTCGATGGGAAATAGGGCCGGCAAGTATGGTCCCAGCTAAAACTCATGTGCGTGTGGCGGGTTTAAGGCGACCTGATTGGTCGACGGGAAATAAGGGTCGGTCGAGCAGCATGGGGTGTGGCCACTTGCAAGTAGCGCCGGCTGGCCTATGGCATGGCCACACCTCCCTTTGTTGCTGCTCCTATTCCGCGGCTCCTTTTATTCCTTCTTTTCTGATTGTGAGTAGGATTTTGCACCTACTAATCCATGGCGGATTAATTGCCTAGTTCTCCTAGGCTTAATTTCGACAGGCAAGGTGTATTATACTGCGCAGGGAGCAAAACCCTAATTTTTGCAATAGTCAGGGTAATATTTGAATCTTGTGGATTATCACAAAATTGATTGAATTCTATGTGTTGACACAAAGTTTTTTAAGTTTATTGCCAGAGAGCAGTATGCTTTCCGATTGAGTACTTTTATGCAAGGACCTTAACGTTGATACTTGGAAATTCGTGCTACTCTGCTGCGAGTGAACACAAATTATCATGCCATATCAATATTAAGGGTTCAGCTGGGGAACATAGCATAGGAAAAATACTCGGTAGGCTCCGGCATTAGTGAGTAATGCAGCTAGGAGCTTATACACTCATTAGGCTCTGTACTAGTGAACAATTCATCTAGGAGCTTGAGTTTCAATATAATATGAAGAGAGACATAGGCACTCATTAGATTTTTGATATATTCTCCAAATTCCCTGCAGAATATAGACATATCAATATCTACTACATCTGATGCCGAGTCAGGTAGATAGATTTTTACAACCCTGAACTAAAAACCACCATCAACATTAAGTCCCCTGCTCAGCACGTAACAGTGACATTGTTATGGGGTAAGCATGAGATGGTGACAGACGGGAGTAAAATTGAAAAGGCAAGACATGCAGAGGTTACCAGGAAAAGTTTGATTGATCTTCGGTAATAGGCATGAGTGGTCGGTGATCTTTGTACTGGCATGCTGCTAGCTTGGCCACGGAGCGTTGCAGGTTGAGCAGATGGCTTGGCCACAGAGCATTGCAGGATGAGCGACTGACTTGGATACGGAGCGTTGCAGGTTGAGCGGCTGGCCTGGCCACGAAGTATTGGAGGTTGAGCGACTGGTGTTCCTCGTGTTGGCGCGCTGCTGGTCCATTCATGGAGGTTGGTTCCATGGAGCGTTGGCGTTGCAGGCCCAGCTGCCTTCTTCTGTGCATGGTCCAAAAGAAAAACCCTCCTCTACTCGAATTCCAAAAGCACTCTGCATATAAAAGGGTGTGCTAACTTCCTCCCCTTTTATTATTCGCTCGTCTGCTTCTTGTGTTCGTTTGCAGCAACTCGATCATAGGCGTGCCAATCATTAGCGGCAAGGTAAATTAATCTTGTCTTCGTTTTTTAGCTTCGAGTGTGATATCTGTGAGTAGTTGATCAAACTTGGACATTTTAGATCGGTGTGAATGATAAGCACGCAAGTGCAACACTTTTTCACCCATAACTACATTAGCTTGGACTCATTTTATCATTAATAATCTTGTTTTAAGTGTTTTCAAGGGAATAAACTCTTGTAGAGAAAGTTGCTCGAAAATTGGTTTTTGGACCCCCGAAGGAGTGTTAAAGGCGTCCCAGAAATCTGTTGGAAAGACCCCAGAAAAAGCGTTAAAGGCACCCCAGAAAAGGCGTTGAAGGCACCTCATTTTGGATAAGGGCACACCCAAGCTTCCCAGTTGTTAAAGGCGCCCGTGTTTTGGATCAAGGCACTTCATCTTCAACCATTCAAATTTTAGTTTTGGCGGGAAAATGGCAGCAGAATTAGGGTTTCGATTTTGGAGGTGTTTTGGTGAGACTAAATGGCTGAATTCAAAGAGGTTTGTTCCTAAGACCCTAACAGCGGTGGTATGGGTCTTCGTTTCAATAAAAATTGGCTATAATTCGAATGGGAGTAAAACAGAAATGTACAGAACTAGGGCTGGATTTTTAGACGTGTTCGACAGAGATTCAATCACTGGAGTCGATTGTACTGGACCTGTTTTGGATGAACATGCTTGTTATGCTCGATGGATTTGATCCATTTGGGTTGGAGAAGCCGGAACATGATTACAGAGAGTGAGAAATTACGGCCTCTGCTAATGATAAATTTGGAAAGTTTCAGTCGGATTTGGAAGCTGTTCTGGATTGGAAACACCCTGTTACACTTAAACAAGGTTGATATGTGTTGTACAACTGGAGAAATGGGAAGATTTTCACGGGTTGTCGTGAAACAGGGGAAGCTCAACTGCACATATTCTGGTTCGATATTGGAAGAGATTTGGGCGGATTCTTCTCATGATATGGATTATTCTAACCCTGTTTCGTCTAAACAGGGAAGGTATGTGACTTGGATTGACTTAAAAGGATGATTTCCACGTAAAACAGGGAATGTAATATTATCGAATATTCTGTTTTAGTGGAGGGTATTATTTTGGGAAGATTTTGTGTGTTTACAGCGTGTCCCACCTCTGCTGAGACATGTATGGAGTGTTCTGAGCTGCAAAGGGCACGTGAAAATCAAAAACCGAGAAGAAAAAGGGAATTTATCTTCGTGTAATGGCAGTGGAGAATAATGGATTTAAGAGGAAATATTCTGCATTAAACCGAGGATATTTGGGTGCTGTTGAGTATAAAAAGGTGGTTGAGAAACAGAGAAGGGATATCGAGAGTTGGGGAGAAGAACAGAGGGTTGCAAAGCAGATTTCTCTGCTGCTGCAGAGAAGAAGAAGAAGAAGAAGAAGAACATTCGACGCTTACTGACTGTTGCAGAGAACTGTCGTTTATAAACAGTACTCGTAACAGTCAGTTTGGCACGCTTGTTTTGTATTTGCAACAGCTCTTGTAACGGTGACTTCTGTAACGCCAATACAGCGTTGCAGATTCATTGTATTATTAGTTTTCTTCAATAAAAACACTATTTGAGCTATAAATTATATTTTTGAGTGTGTTCTTATCATGAGAAGCTAAACCCCAACACTGGGTCGACGGAGGAAGCCGAACTTCATACATGGGTGAATTTATTTTATTTTCTATACGACTTTTGCACTAATTAAAATAGAATTATGATTTGAATTAATTAGTTATCATTTTATTAGATGGGTCATGCTTGCTTAGATGTTTGATGTCCCATGCTTACGATTTATAACTAATGTTTTGAGGATTTACTTTGGCAAAAATAAGAGTCGATGTTTTATTTATTTAATTGTTGAGAATAAATAATTGAGCCTATTGATATGAATTTGGTGGAATCCTAGACCCAATAACTCTCCCTTTATTATTAAATCTTTAAATTCAGTCTTCACAAGTCTTAGAGTTCGAATCCTTATTACTACGACAACAAATTAAAAATCTCATCATTTTTGGCGCCGCCGACGGTGATTTGTTTTTAGACTAATTTTTAGATTTTTTTTTTTTAATTTTGTACAGTATTTTCATTTTTTTTTAGATTTTTTTTTTCCTTTTTATGCGTTTCTTTTTGTATTCCTTTTCAGGGACATTTTGAGGATGATGACTTCTTATGAGGATACGTCACCTACGATGACGCTGGCGGAATATAAACGTAGAAAGTCAAATTATCAGGAAACCTCATCTGAGATGACGCTTGCTGAATATATGCGTAGGCAAGGGTATGGAGTTTCTGCTCTACATGAGGTAAGTGAAGAATCCCCTCTAGAGATATATCAGAAGTATTATAAACACACATCGCCTAGTTTGGAACAAAGACTGAGATTATTGGAATGCCAAAAATTATTTAATGATGATGATGATCAGTCTTGTAGTGACTCTCTGTTCCAGACAGAATTTGAAGATGACCATGTGGACGATTGTGGTGATGATTTGCCTAATTCCATAGATGAATCCATCCCACAAGATAATTCACCCAACTTAGAGGATGTTTCCAGACCCCTAGACTTCCAAAAGTTTCCTAATTTAGGTTTAGAATTGTGTGCTTCTAGAGCGTTGTTGGATTACTTTGCATCTAAATACCCAGAGGACTTTCCTATTCCTGATACAGTGCATGAGCCGATTGATAATTCTCTAGTATCAATAGAATCCCCATATTTTGTTATTTACGCACTTCCTTATGCAGTAAAAACTTGGTTTAGGGGTAAATCTTGGTTTTTGATAGTTTCAGCGTCTCCGCGTTTTCATGACATAAGTGTGAAGCTGTCGTTTGTAAATATTGTATTTTGGGTCGATCCCCAAGTTTTCAGGTTATTAATTTATGGGGATCCTTTTTGTACATTCCAGTAGGTGTATTTTTATTTTTTTATTTTCGTTTACTTTTTTTTTTTTGCATCTTATGGATTTCCCATCTTAAGTTTTGCATTGGATGACTCAATTACATTGAGGACAATATAATGTTTAAGTGTGGAGGAGTGGTTAACGATTTATTTTTCTTTTTCAGGAATTTTCTTGCATATTATGACCAGATGTGTAGCGGATCTTTTCTATTTTCTTGCATATTATGACCAGCTGTGTAGCGGGTCTACAAAAAAAAGAAGAAATTTTTTTTTACAGTTGTTAGAGTTATGACCAGCTGTGTAGCGGGTCTTTTCTTTTTTCTTGCATGTTATGACCAGCTGTGTAGCGGGTCTCAAAAAAAAATTATATGACCAGCTGTAGGATCATAATCTCGCAACTGTAATATCTCAGCGAAATTATCAACAACACAACACAACAGCGTCGCAGAATTATTTCAGAAACGATATAATAAACGACGTCAGCTAAAATCATGAGAAAGATGTGATGACCTTGCGAAAATTAGAGAGTTTGCGAGATTAATATTTGTAAGGTTGCGAGAATGTCGCAATCCATATCCGAAAATAAAGGACAGATTAGCTGTCATCCACTATGTATTTCCCTATAAATAGTCGTTCAACTGTGAGGAAGAGGGAGAGATCTTTTTTGAGAAAGAAACAAGTAAATAGGAGAGAGAAAGTCTAGAGCAGAGATCATTCTTGATTTCTTTATCTTTTCTTGTAAGAATATTCAAAGATTCATCAATAAAATTAAGATTTTAAATCTAAAATGAGTTGAGTATTAATGAAATCATATGAGGGGTGTAGTGTAGGATTTCCTGCAACTACATAATGGCGCTAGAAACAGGGACACATCGAAGATTATTCTAGAAAAAATTGAAGATTAATATTGAGATTTGTGAAAATTTGGAGTGATTGATTAAGAATTTTACATAATTTCTTGCAATTTGTTAACATTGAAGAAATGGCTAGGAGAAGAAATACATCAGAACAACCAACTATTGTTAGAAGAAGCAAGAGAATTGCTGGAAGAGAAAGAAGTGAGATGGAAGAATATACTAGAATGAGAAATAATGGAGAAAATCAAATTCAACCACCAGTTCAACAAACACTAGTACAAGGAAGGAATATAGATTATGATAGGGTGAGTATACACACTTGGCAATCAAATTCCGCATAAGAAGTAGAAGAAGAGCAGCAAACTAGAAACCATACACAGGTAGAGAGAAATCAAGAAGCAGATGAAAGAATAATTCATGGAGATGAGGAAATTGGAGCGTTAGAAACGTTGAGACGAAGAATACATGAAGAAAGAAGAGCTGAGGTAGAAGAACGTACAAATCTAACAAGGCAAAATCACGAATTGAGGATGGAAAATATGAGACTACAGAGTAGAAGATCGAGAAGTATTACAAAATCATATTCAAGATCGACTAGAAGAGAAATGAGGCGAAACTCACCCACAATTAATGCTGGAAACAATATTCAAGAAGAAATATCAAATCCTAATGAAGAATATCGCGAAAATAGAGAAAGAACTGATGATCGTTACGTTCCACAAAATGAAACTTTTGATGATGGGCAAAATGGTAGAAATCAAGAGAACGGACAATGTCAAGGACGAAATGACCAAGATGGCGAAGGAAATCGAGAGGAAGGAAGAAGAATTTTACATGAAAGAGAAACTCAAAGAAATCAACAGACGATTGAAGAAGAAATTGAAAGACATTATGCTGAACAAGCACGTTTAATTTGCGAACGTGAAAGATTGAAAGCGGAAATGGAAGAACAAGAGCTTCAGGAGACAATTCGCCAGAACAATCACGAAAATCGAGAAAGAAGGCGTACGCAAAACCGGAATAACGGTAATATCAATGAAGAGTACGATAGAATAAAGAGGATGGTTGAAAGACAGCGAATGGAATTAATAAGAAATGAACAAAATCATGAAGGTGAAAATGAGAGACATAATCATTTGCGAATTCAAGATAGAAATGAAGAAGAAACTCGCAGAAGAAGACGAGATGAGGATAATGCAGAAGAAATGCAAAATTTCGCGAGAGAAGAAAGACATGAACGCAGAAGATGAGAGGCGAAATTAAAAAGATCAATGGATCAAAATTCAGGTGTAAATAAACAAATCTTGAAAGAGTTAGAAGAAATGAGAGGAATGCTAAATAATAGAGGAGAAGTAGGCAGAAGACAATTGGATGAAGCTATAGAAGAAGCTGCGAAAACTCCATTTACAAGGGAAGTACAATTAGGAGGAATACCACTGAAATGCAATTTACCCGGAATAACCAGCATTTTTGATGGAACAACTTGTGCAATTCAACACATTAAAGCCTACGTGAGGTGCATGTTACAATGGGAAAATCATGATGTTGTATTATGCAAGTATTTCGCATCCAGCTTAACAGGGGAGACGTTAAAATGGTTCGAAGGTCTACCAAAGAATACAATAACATCCTTCAATCATTTGTAGACTACATTCCTAGGGGCATATATAAGTAATAATTCTTCGCGACCTGGTATAGAAGACGTGTTTGGATTAAAACAGAGGATTGGCGAAAGTTTGAAACACCTGACTAAAATATGGAGAACTATGTGTAGCGAAATGGCTGACCGTATAGATGAGAGATATTTTATATTATCATTTATCAATGCTATGTTTGCAACAAACCTGTTGTATGTCCAAATTTTCAGAGTCAAGAATACGATCACAATGACTGAATTGCGAGAACTTCAAGAAGAATACATTGCTCTAGATGAAGGAAAAATGAAATGGAATCATATCCAGTTGCAAACACCAGCTCACAAACAGCGAATGCAAGCTTATTACCCAAGCTAATAAACACAGTAGCGAATACTTCGCAAGTACAACAAGAGAAGGCGACGGGTAACAATCAACAGAAACTGGTGGCTATGGGAAGCCGAGATCAAGAGGAGTATGAAAGAGAAAGAAATTTCTACAATCGTGGTGGAAATAACAAGATTCAAAGACTCGATCATCCACAAGAAACTTATGGAGGTCAAAGACAAAACTATAATAGAGGACAAGGAAGTCACAAGGTAGTATGTGAAGAAATCAAGATGCCACCTCTAAATGCAAGTGTGGAGAAAATATGGGAAGCTATAATTTTGATGGAGAATATACCAACACCATGGAACATGGGAACGGAACCACCTCCAAACCACAGAAGCCATGAGTTTTGTTCTTATCATTATTTTCATGGACATACAACAAATGATTGCAGAAATGTAAAAAGAATTATTCTGAGAATGATAGATCAAGGAAAACTAAACCACTTTTTGGTAGGGCACCCACAATCTCAACCATTGCCACCACCACCAGAGCATCTCAAAGTAAACACGATGAAAAAGAAGGAAATATTCTTCATAGAAGTTGGTGCAAAAGCAAAGAATCTATTTGTCACTCTATCGTACATTCATAAGACAATTGAAGATTTTCATGACAATGTTTTGAGTAGAGTGTTCGCAAGAGATAACGATGGAAGAGAAATTATGAATATTGCGAAAATCTCGCCACTAGAGGAATGGCAGAAACATATCATTTCTTTTACCGCAGAAGAAATCCCGAAGGTGAAGAGGTGCATGATAATCCATTGGTAGTAAAATTAGAAATTAATCCAAAACCGAAAGAAGATGAGGATGATGAAGCTGAAGATTCATGGGCAATTAATAGAATTCTAATCGATACTGGAAGCTCTGTGAACATCTTATTTTATCATACTTATAAAACTATGGGAGGAAGAGATGATGATTATACCATCAACATATAAGATATATGGTTTTAATGGTACTGCTAACAAGCCTAAAGGGGAGGTTACTATGCGAATTCCATTGAAGGGAATATTCTGAAATCTTATTCTGTGTCGTTGATGTAGAATCACCCTACAATGCATTAATTGGTCGACCTTGGCTACATGGGATTCTAGGTGTAGCTTCAACTTTCCACCAGTGCATCAAATTCCCTCACCCCAGGTGTAGGAATCATAAAGGGAGATTGGGTTGAAGGAAAGAGGTGTTACGAAACTGAGATAGAATCTTGCGAAGGAAGAGCAAACAAGAAGGAAAATTGGCGACACAAAATCAAAGAGACACAAAGAAGTGAGAGGTTGATGGTGGATGCAATCGAAAAAAGAAGAAGAAGATGTTGCGAAACTAATGCTCAGAAAAAATGATGAACATACCACTACCAAGGAAGCAGTAGCAGAAAATAATAAAGAAGCAGAGGATGGCAAAGGTAATAAAAACAAGAAATGTATGAATGATTAAGTTGTTGCGACACTCTCGCAATAAGTAAAATTCTCAAAATACATTTTATTGAATGACAAAATTGAGATTGCGAAATGCAAATAAATATGATGATGTGCGAGACTCTCGCAGAGATAATGAATTTTACAGAAGACAATCAGAGAAAAATGACAAAAGAGAAAGGGGCGAACCTTTATGGCGTACACCCTAGTTCGCGAATACAATTTCGCAAGAGGCAAATGTAAGACCTAAAGTACGTCATATAAGGGGGTACCTGTTGCATGGCTCAGGGAAAGGCTACACCGCCACCGGAACCTGAGTCATGGAGATTTGGGGTCAATAAAGCCCATCCGGGAGAGGCACCTTGGATTCTCAGCTTAAGCATATGACTTAGGTTGGGCGACTAAGGTAATAAGGACTCTCCCAAGGAGTGCAGATCTGATCAAGGCGCCGAGGTACACGGTTGAGTCAAGAGTGCCAGGGACGTTTGAAGCGTACTTGCCATTCTTGACAAGTCTTGGCTTATACTGCACTCGGCCTGAAGAAAACCCCACTTAGGGTGCAGTCTCGTAACCATAAGCCCTATAGGTAAAAGGGATAAGAGGCTGCGAAAACAACTGGTTGTTGTTAAGACTGGATGGGAGGAGCTAACCTTGTATGGTAGAAGTACGCCTCCTTGAAGGGGCAACCAGGGGGAGATAAGGGCGGCACCCTCCATTAGGGAGCTGATAAGTGTCTTAAGACGCAAATGTCATGAGGCTTTTTATTCGCAAGGGTATTAAGGCTTGTCATATTTGTGCAACAATCCTGAAGAGGCAATAATACAAAAGAAAAAGATAAGACGAGATCAATGGGTTTTCGCATGAAAGTGCGAAGACGTCCTGCGATTTCGTCGCAAGACGGCAATGTCATGGGGCTTTATTTTCGCAAGAATATTTAGGCCTGTCATATTGTCGCAACATTCCTGAAGAGGCCATAATACAAAAGAAAAAGTTAAGGCAAGATCAATGGGTTTTTGCATGAAAGTGCAAGGACGTCCTGCGATTTTGTCGCAATGACAAGAGGTGGCATAATAAGACCTTTAATTAGGAAGGCAAAATAAGACCACACAGGAATGAGATTTTGAAAAGAATCAAAATTCACTTCGCATAAGATTGCGAAATTATACATAATTAACTGCGAAATTGAGGCATAAAATAAGAAAAATTTAAATCTCTCATTTGGATACAAATAACAGAGGCAAGTATGGGAATGAATGAAATTAGAAAATGTTATTTGTCTCCATATGATAGATTTACACAAAAATTCAAAAATTAATGATTATATTGATTAACTGTATTGCAAGGAAGAATTGTTTTAATGAATGCAGGTCAAAATGAAAGAAATATGTAGATCAGAATCTCGAAATGTTGTTTTAATGATGCAGGTCAAAATGAAAGAAAATGACGTCAGCAAGGATCATGAGAAAAATGTGATAGTCTTGCGAAAATTAGAGAGCTTGCGAAATTAACATTTGTAAGGTTGCGAGAATGTCGCAAACCACATCCCGAAAATAAAGGACAGATTAGTTGTCATCCACTATGTATTTACTTATAAATAGTCATTCGAGTTGTAAAGAGGGGGGATATTTTTGAGTAAGAATCAAGTAAATAGGAGAGAGAAAGTCCAAAGCAGAGATCATTCTTGACTTTTTTATCTTTCTTGTAAGAACATTCAAAAATTAATCAATAAAATTAAGAGTGTAAACCTAAAAATGAGTTGATCAACAATGAAATCATATAAGGGGTGTAGTGTAGGATTTCCTGCAACTACATAATGGCGCTAGAAACAGGGAAGAGTTGAAGATTATTCTAGAAAAAGATAAAGATTGATATTGAGATTTATAAAAATTTAAAGTAATTGATTAAGAATTTTTCATAATTTCTTGAAATACTGTTAGCATTGAAGAAATGGGAGAATCTACTAAAATGAGAACTAATAGAGAAAATCTAATTCAATCGCCAATTCAACAAACACTAGTTCAAGAGAGGAATACAGATTATGACAGAGTGAGCGTACACACTTGGCGATCAAATTCAGCAGAAGAAATAGAAGAAGAGCAACAAAATAGAAATTACAGACAGGTTGAGAGAAATCAAGAAGCAGATGAAGGAATAATTCATGGAGGTGAGGAAATTGTATCTTTAGAAACATTGAGACGAAGAATACATGAAGAAAGAAGAGCTGAGGCAAAAGAACGTGCGAATTTAACAAGACAAAATCACGAATTAAGGATGGAGAATATCAGATTCCATAATAGAAGATCGAGAAGTATTACAAAATCATATTCTAGATCAACTAGAAGAGAAATGAGGCAAAATTCACCCGCGATCAATGCTGGAAAAAATATTCAAGAAGAAATGTCAAATCCTAATGAAGAATATCGCGAAAATAGAGAAAGAATTGATGATCGTTACATTCCACAAAATGAAACTTTTGATGATGGGAAAATTGGAGGAAATCAAGAGAACGGGCAAAATCAGAGACAAAATAACCAAGATGGCGAAGGAAATCAAGAGGAAGGAAGAAGAATTTTACATATGAGAGAAAATCAAAGAAATCAACAAACAATTGAAGAAGAAATTGAAAGACATAATGCTGAACAAGCACGTTTAATCTGCGAACGTGATAGGTTGAGAGCGGAAATAGAAGAGCAAGAGCTTCAGGATACAATTCTCCAGAACAATCATGAGAATCGAGAAAGAATGCGTATACAAAACCGGAATAACGATAATCTCAATGAGGAGTATGATAGAGTGAAGAGAATGGCTGAAAGACAGCGAATTGAGTTGATAAGAAGTGAACAAAATTATGGAGGGGAAAATGAACGACATTATCATTTGCTAATTCAAGATAGGGATGAGGAAGAGAATCGCAGAAGAAGACGAGATGAGGATAATGAAGAAGAGATACGAAATTTCGCAAGAGAAGATAGACGTGAACGCAGAAGAAGAGAAGCAAAATTAAAGAGACCAATGGGCCAAGATTCAGGTGTAAATAAACAAATCTTGAAAGAATTAGAAGAAATGAGAGGAATGCTAAATAACAGAGGAGAAGTAGGTAGAAGACAATTGGATGAAGCAATAGAAGAAGCTGCGAAAACTCCATTTACAAGGGAAGTACAATTAGGAAGAATACCACTGAAATGCAATTTTCCCGCATTAACCAGCATTTTCGATGGAACAACTTGTGCAATTAAAGCTTATGTGAGGTGCATGTTACAATGGGAAAATCATGATGCGGTATTGTGCAAATATTTCGCATCCAGCTTAACAGGAGAGGCGTTAAAATGGTTTGAAGGTTTACCAAAGAATACAATAACCTCCTTCAATCATTTGCAGACCACATTCTTGGGAGCATATATAAGTAATAATTCCTCACGACCTGGTATAGAAGATGTGTTTGGATTAAAACAAAGGATTGGCGAAAGTTTGAAACATTTGATTAAAAGATGGAGAACTATGTGTAGCGAAATGGCTGGCCGTGTAGATGAGAGATATCTCATATTATCATTTATCAATGCTATGTTTGCAACAAACCTGTTGTATGTCCAAATTTTCAGAGTCAAGAATACGATTACAATGACTGAATTGCGAGAACTTCAAGAAGAATACATTGCTTTAGAGGAAAGACAAAATGAAATGGAATCATATCCAGTTGCGAACACCAGCTCACAAACAACGAATGCAAGCTTATTACCCAAGTTGATAAACACAGTGGCGAATACTTCGCAAGTACAACAAGAAAAGGTGACAGGTAACAATCAGCAGAAGTTGGTAGCTATCGGGAGTCGAGATCAAGAAGAGTATGAAATAGAAAGAAATTTCTATAGTCGTGGAGGAAATAACAAGATTCAAAGACTCGATCAACCGCAAGAAACTTATGGAGGTCAAAGACCAAACTTTAATAGAGGACAAGGAGGTCACAAGGTAGTATGGGAAGAAATCAAGATGCCACCTCTAAATGCAAGTGTGAAGAAGATATGGGAAGCTATAATCTTGGTGGAGAATATACCAGCACCATGGAATATGGGAACGGAACCACCTCCAAATCACAGAAGTCATAAATTTTGTTCTTATCATCATTTTCATGGACATACCACAAACGATTGCAGAAGTGTAAAGAGAATTATTTTGATAATGATATATCAAGGAAAACTAAACGACTTTCTGGTAGCGCATCCGCAACCTCAACCATTACCACCTCCGCCAGAACATCACAAAGTGAATACGATGAAAAAGAAAGAAACATTCTTCATAGAAGTTGGAGCAAAAGCAAAAAATCTATTCTGTCACTCTATCGTACATTCATATAAGACAATTGAAGATTTTCATGATAATATTTTGAGTAGAGTGTTCGCAAGAGATAATAATGGAAGAGAAATTATGAATATTGCGAAAATCTCGCGATTAGAGGAATGGCAGAAACAGATCATTTCTTTTACCGCAGAAGAAATTCCCGAAGGATAAGAGGTGCATGATAATCCATTGGTAATAAAATTAGAAATTAATCCAAAACCGAAAGAAGATGAGGATGATGAAGCTGAAGATTCATGGGAAATCAATAGAATTCTAGTCGATACTGGAAGCTCTGTGAACATCTTATTTTATCATACTTATAAAACCATGGATGATGATCTTATACCATCTACATATAAGATTTATGGTTTTAATGGTACTGCTAACAAGCCTAAAGGGGAGGTTACTATGAAAATTCCATTGAAGGGAATATCTTCTAAAATCTCATTCTATGTCGTTGATGTAGAATCACCCTACAATGCATTAATTGATCGACCTTGGCTATATGGGATTCTAGGTGTAGCTTCAACTTTCCATCAATTCATCAAATTCCCTCATCCCAATGGTGTAGGAATCATAAAGGGAGATTGGGTTGAAGGAAAGAAATGTTACGAAACTGAGATAGAATCTTGAGAAGGAAGAGCAAACAAGAAGTAAAACTGGCGACACAAAATCAAGGATGTACAAAGAAGTGAGAAGTTGATGGTGGATACAATCGAAAAGAAAGGAGAAGAGATGTTACAAAATCAATGCTAGCTCAGGATAAAAAGGATGAACATACCATTACCAAGGAAGCAATAGCATAAAATCATAAAGAAGCAGAGGAGGAAAAAAGTAATAAAAGCAAGAAATGTATGAATGATTAAGTTGTTGCTATAATCTCGCAATAAGTAAAATTCTCAAAAATACATTTGATTGAACAACAACATTGAGATTGCGAAATTCAGATACAATATTATGAATTGCGAGACTCTCGCAGGGATAATGAATTTTACAAAAATAATCAGAAAACAATGACAAAAGAGAAAGAGGCGAACCTTTATGGCGTACACCCTAGTTCGCGAATAGAATTTCGCAAGAGGCAAATTTAAGACCTAAAGTACGTCATATTAGGGGGTACCTGTTACATGGCTCAAGGAAAGGCTACACCGCCACCGGAACCTGAGTCATGGAGATTTGGGGTCAATAAAGCCCATCCGGGAGAGGCACCTTGGATTCTCAACTTAAGCATATGACTTAGGTTGGGCGACTAAGGTAATAAGGACTCTCTCAAGGAGTGCAGAATCTGATCAAGGCGCCGAGGTACACGGTTGAGTCAAGAATGGAAAGGACTGGTTGTTGTTAAGACTGGATGGGAGGAGCTAACCTTGTATGGTAGAAGTACGCCTCCTTGAAGGGGCAACCAGGGGGAAGATAAGGGCGACACCCTCCATTAGGGAGTTGATAAGTGTATTAAGACGCAAATGTCATGAGGCTTTTTATTCGCAAGGGTATTAAGGCTTGTCATATTTGTGCAACAATCCTGAAGAGGAAATAATAAAAAAGAAAAAGATAAGACGAGATCAATGGGTTTTCGCATGAAAGTGCGAAGACGTCCTGCGATTTCGTCGCATGACGGCAATGTCATGGGGCTTTATTTTCGCAAGAATATTTAGGCATGTCACATTGTCGCAACATTCCTGAAGAGGCCATAATACAAAAGAAAAAGTTAAGGAAAGATCAATTGATTTTTGCATGAAAATACAAGGACGTCCTGCGATTTTGTCGCAATGGCAAGAGGTGGCATAATAAGACCTTTAATTAGGAAGGCAAAATAAGACCACACAGGAATGAGATTTTGAAAAGAAACAAAAATCACTTCGCAAAAGGCTGCGAAATTATACAATAAGAAAAGTTATATGAAATCTCTCATTTAGATTTAAATAACAGAGGCAAGTATGGGAATGTATGAAATTAGAAAATGTTATTTATCTCCATAAGAGAGATTTATTTAAAAATTCAAGAATTAATAATTATATTAATTAATTGTATTGCAAAGAAGAATTGTTTTCATTTATGCAGGTTAAAATGGAAGAAACACAAATATACAGAAAGAAGAAATAAGTGTACAAGTATTACAAAGAATCAAAGAAGGAAGTAAAGAATATTTCTTGGTTAATCCTCATTATCTTCACCAGACTTGTTTCCTTCTTCATCTGCGTCAGAATCTTTATCACCATCAGAACTTCTATCACTATCAGAGATAATCAAACTGAGAGTGTTTTATGGGATTTCTTCTAAAAGACAAGGATAATCAGAATGAGGGATATTATGATCATCATAAACCATCTGGATGGTTTGATTGCGAAAATGCATAGCGTCATTCTTAAAATTCTCAATAGTGATTATGATTTGATTCTTCAATATAGAATACTTGTCGTTGCGAGAAGAAAGATTCTTTGCGAGTTCCTTCTTTTCAGCTTCAAGTTCTTCAATTTTTTCACGATATTTATTTTCAGAATCTGCGAACAAAAGGCAATCAATTATTAATTTGATGAAAATTCATAAGAAGCAAAAGATTAGTAAAGAAGAGCAATTAACAACCTTCTCTGTCAGAAATCATGTCTCTAATCAAGGCTGTATGTTCAACTTAGAGACTAACATTTATGCCTAAATCTTTTCTAGCGTCATCTAAAATTTTCGCAGCCCAGACAAATTCATCCTCACTACTTATGAGAAGACGAAAACGAATTTGATTTTCCCTTTCGCAGAGTTCAATATTCTTGCGGTTAGCTTCATCTCGCTCAAGTTGAACTTCAAGGAGAGCCTCTTGGAATTTCGCTAAAGCCTTGGCACCTTGATCAGAGATACGATCCTTATCATCTATGAGACCGCTAATTTTGGTTCTTAATTCATTGGTTTTCTCTTTGGAATCAATAAGGAGACGCTTAAATTTGTTGGCTAAGCCTAAACTGGATCTATGATCAATCTCTAAGAGGCGAAATTTCGATCTAAGTTCATTTAGAGAAAGAGATGAAATTCTATCATTTGAGAAGCTATTTAAAGAATTGTTAAGGCGTTCAAGAAGGGTATCATTATCCAAGGCATTAGAAAATGAGCGAAGAAGGGTAGCTTCATCAGAAAGACCATAAATGTCTGCAAAAAGGATCATTTAAATAAGATAAAACAACGGGATTAATGAATAAATAGAAAAGAGAAAATCAACATACCGTAAAGCTGATTATTGGCTTTTTGAAGACTAGAAATTTTATTCTTATATGAGGAAGAATCAATTTCTAATTGCCTATTTTTCTCGCGAAGACTTTTAACTTCAGCTTCCAAGTCCTCATTCTTTCTGCGAAATTGAAGATTCTTCTTTTCAAGATTTTCACGTCTTCTCTCTAGATCTGAGGCAATAGAAAAAGAAGCTTTTTCAGCCTGCGAAAATAAATAAATAAATATTAATATAGAAAGAGCTTTTGAGTATAATAATGAAAAAGTAAAAAGATAAAAGTATACCAGACTATTGAGAGAATGCAAGAAGTCGGGAGTCACTGATCTAGAAACTCCGCGAAGAGAGTTATCATCATCCAGTAAAGGGACATCACAGAGGGCCGCAAGAGCTTTGCAGGTATTTGCGAATTGGTTATCTCCCATCCCTTGTAGAGAATCAGAAAAGAGGCCAGAAAGATCATCGTTATCTGCATCACCCTTATCATTTTCAGAACTTTCGTTAGGAAGAACATTTGAAGGAGAAGGAGAGCGAACTTTTCTTTTCTTTGGAGGACCAGTTGATTTTTCCCTGCGAAGAGTACCTTTACCTTTATCACCAATCTTCGCAGCATCAACAGATTCTTCTACTTCAGCAATAACCTTCACACACAGATAGAAATAAAAAATGGAAGCATAGAAGTAACAGTACTATTTAAAGTCATAAAAGAAAATTTCTTACCTCATCTGTGTATGAGCGAATAGCTAACAGAGTACTAGACTTCCCAGTCCTGTTATAACTATCTTTTAGTTTTTGGATCTGCGGAATATTGCAAGAGTTAGCGAACATAATAGTAAAAATCAATAAAGAAGTATAAAATGAGTTAAAGGGGAGAAGTATACCTCTTTCTCCTTCTCGGACCAGGAGGAAACCCAAGGTTGATGTGCAGCGAGATCGCAGGAAGAACGTTTGACCCAGCAATGTAAGGGCCCTTTAGCATTAAAGGAAACACATACCACTTGTCATCTTTGGATTGGCGAGGAGTTGTGTTTTTACCAGAATGCCAGTCAATATCTTGCATAAGAATTTTGGCTTCATCAATGTTATCTTTTCTTCTTAATCGAATACCCCAGCGAGTATTCTCTTTCTTCATGGAGATAAGTTCGTAGTTTTCAAAGAAATTCGCCACCGTATATTTCTCAGCAACTATATCTAGGTCTGCGAATTTTGGATCCCTAAGTTCTTTGGATTAAAGAGATCCTCTACCAGCACCACGATTAGCGAACTCTAGCATCAGACGGATGCAGTCCCAACTTAGTTGGAAAATGGCTCGCGAAAACCCCGGATGAGCGAGAATTTCATAAAATAAAGGAATGTCTAGGTTATAAAGAGGAATAGGGATACCAGCGAGAATTTGACCTAGCGAAATTATGATTGATTGATAATCACAATTTTGATTGGAGAAAAGCTTGACAGAAAGAATTGATTTGGCATTAACACCAGGAATGGGGGAGAGTGTAAGACTTTTATTAGCAAGATCTTTTTGGATATCTTGTAGATTCTTCTCATATCTATGACCACTTGGAGCCATGATTGAATATAGAGTATGGGAATGTATAGAAAGTAAAAGAATTTAAGGAAGAAAAAATTACAGCAGCAGAATTTGCAGAAGAATGACAGAGGTGCAGAGATGAGAGAATAAAAATAGAATAGAAAGTAAAAAGAAAAGTGGAAAGAGGGAGGGAGGGAGAAGAATATATAAAGAAAATTTACTTCTCGAAGAAATAAACAGCATTAAGATGAAGAGACGTGAGCGGTTGAAAGGTGGCGGTTACAGAAGACGTGTCAAGAAATAAATGGAAGACAGAGTATGTGTGATAAATGTGGAATATTAAAAGATAAGCAGTTGCGGCATTTCTCACATCATTCTCTACTTCGCAGAGAAGATATGAGAAGAGGCAAGATGTAGGATCAGAATCTCGCAAAAATTATGTCTCGGCGAAATTATCAATGGTATTGCACAATAGCGTTGCAGAACAATTTCAGAAATGACGTCAGCAAGGATCATGAGAAAAATGTGATAGTCTTGCAAAAATTAGAGAGCTTGCGAAATTAACATTTGTAAGGTTGCGAGAATGTCGCAAACCACATCCGAAAATAAAGGACAGATTAGTTGTCATCCACTATGTATTTCCTTATAAATAGTCATTCGAGTTGTAAAGAGGGGGGGATCTTTTTGAGTAAGAATCAAGTAAATAGGAGATACAAAGTCCAAAGCAGAGATCACTCTTGACTTCTTTATCTTTCTTGTAAGAACATTCAAAAATTAATCAATAAAATTAAGAGTGTAAACCTAAAAATGAGTTGATCAACAATGAAATCATATGAGGGGTGTAGTGTAGGATTTCCTGCAACTACAACAAATATACAGAAAGAAGGAATAAATATACAAGTATTATAGAGGATCAAAGAAAGAAACAAAGACTACTTCTTAGTTGATCCTTCATCATCTTCATCAGACTTGTTCCCTTTTTCGTCTGCGTCAGAATCTTCATCACCATCAGAACCTTCATCACCATCAGATTCTTCACCATCAGCTTCGCTATCAGAAATAATCTGACTGGGAGTATTCTGTGGGATCTCTCCAAGAGACAAGGATAATCAGAATGAGGGATACTATGGTCGTCACAAACCATTTGGATAGTTTGATTGCGAAAATGCATAGCATCATTCTTAAAATTCGCAACAGTGATCTGGATTTGATTCTTTAATCTAGAATACTTATCGTTGCGAGAAGAAAGATTCTTTGCGAGTTCCTCATTTTCAGCTTCGAGTTCCTCAATCTTTTCACGATATCTACTTTCAGAATCTGCGAGCAAAAGACAATCAATTATTAACTTGATGAAAATTCATAAGAAGCAAAAGATTAGTAAAGAAGAGCAGTTAATAACCTTCTCTGTCAGAAATCATATCTCTAATCAAGGCTGTATGCTCAACTTGGAGACTAACATTTACACCTAAATCTTTTCTGGCATCATCTATGATTTTCGCAGCCCAAACAAATTCATCCTCATTACTTATAAGAAGACGAGAACGAATTTGGTTTTCCCTTTCGCAGAGCTCGATGTTCTTGCGGTTAGCCTCATCTCGTTCAAGTTGAACTTCAAGAAGAGTCTCTTGGAATTTCTCCAAAGCCTTAGCACCTTGATCAAAGATACGATCCTTATCATCTATAAGACTGCTAATTTTGGTTCTCAACTCATTGATTTTCTCATTATAACTAAGAAGGAGACGCTTAATTCGGTTGGCCAAGCCTAAACTAGATCTATGGTCAATTTCTAAGAGGCGAAATTTGGATCTAAGTTCATCAAGAGAAAGAGATGAAATTCTATCATTTGAGGAACTATTTAAAGAATTATTAAGACGCTCAAGAAGGGTATCATTATCCAAGGCATTAGGAAATGAACGAAGAATGGTAGATTCGTCAGAAAGACCATAAATGTCTGCAAAAAGGATCATTTAAATAAGATAAAATAACAAGATGAATGAATGAAGGGAAAAGAGAAAAGTAACATACCATAGAGCTGATTATTAGCTTGGTGAAGACTATAAATTTTGTTCTTGTATGAAGAAGAATCAATTTCTAATTGTCTGTTTCTCTCGCGAAGACATTTGACTTCAGCTTCCAATTCTTCATTCTTTGTGCGAAATTGAAGATTCTTCTTTTCAAGATTTTCGCGTTTCCTCTCTAGATCTGAGGCAACAGCGAAAGAAGCTTTTCCAGCCTGCGAGAAAATATAAAAAATATTAATACATAAAAAGATTTTGAGGTACAACAGTGAAGAAGTAAAAGGATGAAAGTATACCAGACTATTAAGAGAATGCAAGAAGTCGGGAGTCACTGATCCAAAAACTCCGCGGAGAGAACTATCACCATCCAGTAAAGGGACATCGCAAATTGTAGCGAGAGCTTTGCAGGTATTAGCGATTTGGCTATCTCCCATTCCTTGCAGAGAATCAGAAAAGAGGCCAGAGAGCTTAGCCATAGAAGATTCAGGTGGAAAATCTTCATTTGCAGCAAGATCATCATTATTCTCATCACCTTGTCACTTTCGGAGTTTTCATGAGAAGGAATATTCGAAGGAGAAGAAGAACGGACTTTTCTTTTCTTTGAAGGAGGAGCAGTTGATTTTTCCATGCGAAGAGCACCTTTGCTTTTATCACCAGTCTTCGCAATATCGACAGGCTCTTCTATTTCAGCAATAATCTTCACACACAGATAGAAATAAGAAATGGAAGCAACAGTATACTGTTTAAAATCATAAGAGAAAAATTTCTTACCTCATCCGTGTATGAACGAAGAGCTAACAAGGTACTAGCCCTCCCAGTTCTGTTATAACTATCTTTCAGTTTTTGGATCTGTAGAATATCGCAAGTGTCAGCGAACAAAAGAATAAAGACAAATAAAGAAATGTAAAGTGAGCGAAATTGGAAGAAACATACCTCTTTCTCCTTCTCGGGCCAAGAGAATACCCAAGGTTGATAGGTAGCGAGATTCTCAGGAAGAATATTTGATCCAGTAATATAAGGCCCTCTTAGCATTAAGGGAAAAACACACCATTTATCATCTTTGGATTGGCGAGGAGTCGTGTTCTTACCAGAATGCCAATAAATATCTTGCATAAGTATTTTCGCTTCATCAATGTTATCTTTCCTTTTTTAAACGAATACCCCAGCGAGTATTCTCTTTCTTCATGGAAATCAGCTCATAATTTTCAAAGAAGCTCGCTACTGTATATTTTTCAGCAATTATTTCTAAGTCTGCGAATTTAGGATCCCTAAGTTCTTTGGAGTACAGAGATCCTTTACCAGCACTACGATTAGCGAACTCTAGCATCAGACGGATGTAATCCCCACTCAACTGGAAGATAGCTCGCGAAAATCCCGAATGAGCGAGAATTTCATAGAACAAAGGGATATCTGGGTCGTAAAGAGGAATGGGGAGACTTGCGAGAACTTGACCTAGCAAAATTATGATTGATTGATCATCACAATATTGATCAGAAAAAAGTTTGATAAAAAGAATTGATTTGGCACTTTCACCAAGAATGGTAGAAAGTGTGAAACCTTTCTCTGCAAGATCTTTTTGGACGTCTTTTAAGTTTTTCTCATGTTTATGGCCACTTGGAGGCACATTTGAATATAGAGTATGGGAATGAATGACAAGTAAGAAGATTGAAGAAGGAAGAACTACAGTAGCGGAATTTACGGAAAAACAATAGAGTTGCAGAGATGAGAGAATTAAAAGAGAAGAGAAAGTAAAAAGAAAGTGAAAAGAAGAGTAAGAAGAATATATAAGGAAGATTTTTTACTCGAAGAAATAAACACCATTAAGACGAAAAGACATGAGCGGTTGAAAAGCAGCGGTTACAGAATACGTGTCAAGAAACGGATGGAAAAAAGAATACGTGTGATAAATGCAGAATATGAAGAGATGAACAACTGCGGCATTTCTCACATCATTCTCTACTTTGCAGAGAAGATATGAGAAGAGGAAAGATGTAGGATCATAATCTCATAACTGTAATATCTCAGCGAAATTATCAACAACACAACACAACAGCGTCGCAGAATTATATCAGAAACGATATAATAAACGACGTCAGCTAAAATCATGAGAAAAATGTGATGACCTTGCAAAAATTAGAGAGTTTGCGAGATTAATATTTGTAAGGTTGCGAGAATATCGCAAGCCATATCCGAAAATAAAGGACAGATTAGCTGTCATCCACTATGTATTTCCATATAAATAGTCGTTCAACTGTGAGGAAGAGGGAGAGATCTTTTTTGAGAAAGAAACAAGTAAATAGGAGAGAGAAAGTCTAGATCAGAGATCATTCTTGATTTTTTTATCTTTTCTTGTAAGAATATTCAAAGATTCATCAATAAAATTAAGATTGTAAATCTAAAAATGAGTTGAGTATTAATGAAATCATATGAGGGGTGTAGTGTAGGATTTCCTGCAACTACACCAGCTGTGTAGCGGGTCTCTCTCTCTCTCGCTATCTTCTTATTATATGACCAGCTGTGTAGCGGGTCAATCTTCTGTTTTGCTCGAGGACTAGCAAAATGTAAGTGTGGGGGAATTTGATAAGCACGCAAGTGCAACGCTTTTTCACCCATAACTACATTAGCTTGGACTAATTTTATCACTAATAATCTTGTTTTAAGTGTTTTCAAGGGGATAAGCTCGTGGAGAAAGTTGCTCGAAAAGTGGTTTTTGGACCCTCAAAGGAGTGTTAAAGGCGTCCCAGATATCTGTTGGAAAGACCCCAGAAAAAGCGTTAAATGCACCCCAGAAAAGGCGTTAAAGGCACCTCATTTTGGATAAGGGCACACCCAAGCTTCCCAGTTGTTAAAGGCGCCCGTGTTTTGGATCAGGGCACTTCATCTTCAACCATTCAAATTTTAGTTTTGACGGGAAAATGAGAGCAGAATTAGGGTTTCGATTTTGGAGGTGTTTTGGTGAGACTAAATGGCTGAATTCAAAGAGGTTTGTTCCTAAGACCCTAACAGAGGTGGTATGGGTCTTTGTTTCAATAAAAATTGGCTAGAATTCGAATGAGAGTAAAACAGAAATGTACAGAACTAGGGCTGGATTTTTAGACGTGTTCGACAAAGATTCAATCACTGGAATCGATTGTACTGGACCTGTTTTGGCTGAACATGCTTGCTATGCTCGATGGATTTGATCCATTTGGGCTGGAGAAGCCGGAACAGGATTACAGAGAGTGAGAAATTACGGCCTCTGCTAATGATAAATTTGGAAAGTTTCAGTCGGATTTGGAAGTTGTTCTGGATTGGAAACACCCTGTTACACTTAAACATGGTTGATATGTGTTGTACAACTGGAGAAATGGGAAGATTTTCATGGGTTGTCTTGAAACAGGGGAAGCTCAACTGCACATATTCTGGTTCGATATTGGAAGAGATTTGGGCGGATTCTTCTCATACTATGGATTATTCTAACCCTGTTTCGTCTAAAAAGGGAAGGTATATGACTTGGATTGACTTAAAAGGATGATTTCCACGTAAAACAGGGAATGTAATATTATCGAATATTCTGTTTTAGTGAAGGGTATTATTTTGGGAAGATTTTGTGTGTTTACAGCGTGTCCCACCTCTGCTGAGACATGTATGGAGTGTTCTGAGCTGCAAAGGGTACGTGAAAATCAAAAACCGAGAAGAAAAAGGGAAGTTATCTTCGTGTAATAGCAGTGGAGAATAATGGATTAAAGAGGAAATATTCTGCATTAAACCGAAGAGATTTTGATGCTGTTGAGTATAAAAAGGTAGTTGAGAAACAGAGAAGGGATATCGAGAGTTGGGGATAAGAACAGAGGGTTGCAGAGCAGATTTCTCTGCTGCTGCAGAGAAGAATAATAAGCAGAAGAACATTCGACGCCTACTGACTGTCGCAGAGAACTGTCGTTTATAAACAGTACTCGTAACAGTCAGTTTGGCACGCTTGTTTTGTATTTGCAACAGCTCTTGTAACGGTGACTTCTGTAATGCCAATACAGCGTTGCAGATTCATTGTATTATTAGTTTTCTTCAATAAAAACACTATTTGAGCTATAAATTATATTTTTGAGTGTGTTCTTATCATGAGAAGCTAAACCCCAACACTGGGTCGACGGAGGAAGCCGAACTTCATACATGGGTGAATTTATTTTATTTTCTATACGACTTTTGCACTAATTAAAATAGAATTATGATTTGAATTAATTAGTTATCATTTTATTAGATGGGTCATGCTTGCTTAGATGTTTGATGTCCCATGCTTACGATTTATAACTAATGTTTTGAGGATTTACTTTGGCAAAAATAAGAGTCGATGTTTTATTTATTTATTGAGCGATAATTGTTCAGAATAAATAATTGAGCCTATTGATATAAATTTGGTGGAATCCTAGACCCAGTAACTCTCCCTTTATTATTAAATCTTTAAATTCAGTCTTCACAAGTCTTAGAGTTCGAATCCTTATTACTATGACAACAAATTAAAATTCACATCAGTGAATGACTTTCTTTTTTAGCGGTGTCAACGGAAACAAAGTAATCTCCAATATTTATAATCAGCAGCAAGGCGAGCCAAGAGAACTCAAGGTAGTTGCTCTTTTCTATTTTGCGCATGTAGCCACCAACAGTACCATCGATCTTCCCCAGAATGTGTAATAAGGTTCTGACTCTAGAAGAATGAGCATCTAACCTCTCCAGTGGATTTAAAAATTTACCAAACTCCATTGCACTCCTGGGATGATGGATGAAATATATGCTCGGCAGTGATCACGTCAGGGCTCATCTTGAAGAGTGTAGTTGCGTTGTTGATCCATCCTTGACTTTAAGTTATTTGGTGTCTGGAATGCTGAGCCGGTGTCTGGAAGGATTATTCTTGCCTTTCTGATTGCGATGATGATATGCTGTGGATGCTTGGATGTTCGAAATATTTCGGAGCTGTTGGGTGAAGTAGACGAGCTGAGAGGCGTTCTGTTGCCAACGTGCTGCTATCAAGTCTTCAAGAATTTCATTCCAAGCGATAGATTAGATAGACTTTTGAGTGACAAGATGAGTTCAAGTCTCCGCATACCTTTTAGTCGGATAAAGTTCCACTGGTTCCTTGAGTAGTTCGTCGTCTTTGCAAGATAATCTCCATGGAGTTTGAAGCTCAACTATTCCTAGCTATCCTAGACCGAGACTTAGTCATAAGTATACTAGAAATCAAGACATATAGTTTAGATCACTAATATTGACAAACATGCTTGATATAGCAACGCATGCGAGTTCGACCGAGCAATGCTCTAACAATCTCCCTCTTTGTCAATTTTAGTGAGAAAACTTTCAATACATATGGATTACAAAATAAATAAAACTTTGTAGCTTCTCGTCCACATGCTTGATCTCCTTGGCGCTTCAACGTTACTCAAAAACTTCGTCTTTTCCAAGTACTCCATGATTGCAAAGGTTGTAAGTTCAGCATCATAGTTGTTGAAGTTCCGTAGCCGTAACATTGAGAAAACAAAATCTCTTGATCATTGTTATACAGTGCCATAATATTATTACACAGCATCAAAGTTTTCATATCACAACTTCGACAACAATACTATGGTGATATGTATCACTCCCCCTTAGTCAATACTTCGTCTCAACATGAAAACCACTCCCCCTTACATAGTGATCCGGAAACCATATGTATTTGTAGTGTGAACTACATATTAATTCTCCCCCTTTTTGTCAATAAAATTGGCAAACTTACGAAAACGGGATCCTGATGAAAATTTTCATGGAGACACTTCAAAACTAAAGAAAAGTACATACCAACTTGTTTAGATTCAATCATAAAGCCGAAGCTAAATGCATTCATCACGGAGTTTATAAAGATACAAGATAACTCCTCAAATATTCCACATCCGCACTCCCCACAAAGATATGGAAATTAAGCGCAAGTTCAAAAGAACTCTCCCCCATTTGATGTCATTCCCTAGAGAACAACAAGAGCAATCTTACTTTTACAAGAAAAGAAGGATTTTATTGGACACCAAAAACCATAAAGAAATGATTTTCTATATCCAAAAAACTCAATTAAACTAATCATAAGAGAACCCATGATTAATTTAATCGGAATACACAACCAAAATAACCACAAACGAATCGATGATTAATCTAGTTGGAAATGCTCGACATAAGAAGGCTTACGGAGCTACGACAAAGTTTACCATAAAATAATGATTAACTCAATCGTCTTATGCTCAACACAAGAAAAACTTATGGAGCATTGCAGTATACACATAAAATATGGATCAGGGAATGATCAATACTGCGACATGTACAAGGATTCATTCTATGTTCCATCACTATTTGCACAATGACATACAATAGACATAATCCTTGCGAACAAAATATTTTAACCTATCTTCCATCATTAATTGACATAATAGGCTTAAGTTTTGTTTGTCAAAAGTTCATTCCTTCTTTTATCAACACATGCATATCGACATATAAAGGAGATAACTTTCGACATCATATGGGACAATAATAGTTCACGGGGGCAAATACACATATCCCATAACATATTGCAATATATAAAACCATAAAGATTAAAATTGCAATCATCATCTTCCAAAACAAACTTTAGAATTTAAACAAATAAATCTGAAAACATGAAGATGAAAACGTTGGACATAGGTATGTGTACTCACAATAATGGCTATTCCAAATTCTAGTTATTCTTCTAAACAAAACACGAAAATAGAAGATTTACTAGACATAAATAAAAAAACTACTAGAAACGGATCACAAGCTGAATCAAGGTTCACGTTCGCTTCACGGGTTTCGAGGCCTTTGAGCTTGTGATTCATAATATCAACTGCTTATTCGGAGAAGATATCCTTGTTGAGAAGTTCTTTAGCTTATGACTTTATGAGACCAAGGTCAGTAGTAACCTTTTTCAACTCAATTCTAACCACAACAAGATCCTTCATTGTATCAACAAGTTGCAGTTTTGCTTCCTCAAAGTATTTAAGAAAGCCATGAACCACTTCAGCAGAAATCATATCCTCATTCTCAACATCTTGGTGTGAGTAGGCATAACAACATGAGGCATTAGGTGCACCATATTCTACAAGAGTTCTTTTCTTCCTTCCTTTTGATTCTAAACTGAAACCTTTCTCAAGAAATCCCTTTGGAAAATCACCATAATGAGATGAAGAAGACGACATTCTTGATAACCCAAACCTAGAGTATGCGTACGTGATTTACATAACTCAATAGGTTGGGTACTTAAAGGTTTCTTAGGGAAGGAGTTTTTAGGGTTTCCTTAGTTGATCCGTCCCAGACATACGGGTAGCACGTACGAGATCAAACTTGACCCAAACGAGAGGCAAGAGTCGTTTGCACACGATCTTGTAGAAAGCCATTTGCACAAGAGGAAATCATAATGACTCCATAAATCTATGTCTCATAAGAGAAACAACTTTTAGAGTATATGAGTAGCACCTTGTTTAACCAAAAATAAAACAGAAATAGAAATTTCAAACAAATACCTGTGCGAGTATTTTTACAAAGATACTCATGGTAAAAACGATAAGAAGATAGCTTGAGAGTCCAAAAATACCATTTCTCACAAGTATACCTGAACATATCTCTTAACCAGGATTTTTTGTGTGTGAGAGATATCAACCTTGTGATCAAGTAACACAAGTATGAGCTTTTAGCTCATCAAATGAATATTGTTTTTGGTCAAACTCCTTTCTTCTGTACTTTGGAAGAAAACTGTTATGATGAGAGAAATTATCATAAAATTTACTATCATCATAATATGACACATAGTAAGGATTTTTACCTGAAGAGTGTTGTCTAGATGGAGTACACAATCTGTTGATGATTTTCTTATATCCCTCAATAATCAATCTTAGGTTGTCATCCATCTGCTCATGCCTGCATTCTTCACTTGATACATGATTCACATCAGGATTATCACTATTTCCATTTCTGATAGGAGAGAGAACATGAGTTCTTCTTGGACGATATTTGTCGAGAGATCTATTATGCTTTTGTGCATTTGAGGAATTCCTTGAACTCACTTTCCTGGTAGGAAACACAGGACGTGTACTAAAACCAATTGGTTTAGACATACGAATGTCAGTTACACCTTTGAGAATAAAATCTAAGGTGTGTTGAAGTTGAGTCAACGATTTGTTTTTCAACTTGGGTTTCCTATTTTGTACTATATGCCCTTTTGAGTCACAAAATAGGCACACTTTCTGATCACGGGAATGATTAGAGATTGTAGACCTAACATTATCGTTTGGAGATTTCTTTCTTCCAACTGATGTGTGAATCCCCTGCACATTAGTTTGAATGGGAAGAGAATCTGAAAATACTTCTGAAACTGGTGCTCTTTCAGTTTGAATAGAAGTAGATGGTATAGTAGACTTTTATGAACATCCTTGAATGGAGAGTTTACTCAAGAGATGTTCAACATCTAAAGCATCCTTTTTAAGTTTTGCCTCAAGTAAGATACGATATGATCGAACTTCAGGATTTTCTTTATAAGAAGTCTTTTCACTGGAGCCACAGTCTTTTACTACACCAAGAAGAACATTGACATGTTTTCTTAACAGTTTGAATCTATCATCTTGGATTCTAACTAGGTTTAGAATTAATTTACTCTCTCTAGCTGTTTCCTCTTGACTGACAGAGTCAGATTCATTAGAAAAACACATGTCAGTGTTTGTCTGTTTCGTTTGAACACTGGGTTCGTCTATAACAGAGATTGAGGGATATTTCTCTTTGATAGGTTTATTAGAAACAGAACTTTTATTTCTGGTGACGCGTTTATCAGAGATAGTTTTCATGTCCATAGAGCCAGATCGCTACAAATACATACTTGTAAGGTCTTGAACGTGTTTGCCTGCTCTGATGCCAATTGAAAAAGCGGGGGTCTAACAACCTTACCCAATATTTCGATTAGCAATCTGTATGGACTAACTCCAATATACTTTCGAGAGAATCAACTAAACAGTCAGACTCAATCTAGAGAAAAGTATATCGAGAAGTTAATATCTCTCTCTTGATTTGATTTTACTCAAGCAAATAGAAATCTGGGAGTCTTTATCAAATACAAGGATAATAAACTTGGATGGTACCTAAGACCAATATCCAAGAATCAATCAATTTCCAATCAACAACCAAAGGTTGGATTTCACAATTGATCGATACAAATGCACAACCTGTGATATTTCAATTATATAACAAAATATAATGCGGAAGAGAAATAACACAGACACCAGAAATTTTGTTAACGAGGAAACCGCAAATTCAGAAAAACCTCGGGACCTAGTCCAGATTGAACACCACACTGTATTAAGACGCTACAGATACTAGCCTACTACAAACTAACTTCGGTCTGGACTGTAATTGAACCCTATTCAATCTCACACTGATTCAAGGTACAGTTGCGCTCCTTATGTCTCTGATCCCAGCAGGATACTGCGCACTTGATTCCCTTAGATGATCTCACCCACAACCAAGAGTTGCTACGACCTAAAGTCGAAGACTTTAATAAACAAATCTGTATCATACAGAAAAGTCTACAAAGATAGATAAATCTGCCCCCCACAGATAAACCTAAAAGTTTTGATCTGTCTTTTGATAAAAATAAAGGTAAACAAGAACCAATTGATAAACCGGACTTATATTCCCGAAGAACAGCCTAGTATTATCAATCACCTCACAATAATCTAAATCGTATGGCAGCGAAACTAGATATTGCGGAATCACAAACGATGAGACGAAGATGTTTGTGATTTTTTTTATCTTGTCCTATCGGAGATATAATCTCAAGTCAATTATTCCAATTGAACTCGTACGATACAAAATGGCAAGATCATATCGCTCAACTACAAGAGAAGTAGTTTCGTCTGGCTTCACAATCCCAATGAAGTCTTTCAGTCGTTAATCGACAGGGTCTCGAGAAGAAACCTACGATTAAAGGAGAATCGACTCTATCAAACCAACTAGTATCATACAGGAGTGTGGGGATTAGTTTTGCACAGTTGCTAGAAGTCTCCTTATATAGTTTTCAAATCAGGGTTTGCAATCTAGGTTACCTTGGTAACAAAGCATTCAATATTCACCGTTCGATGAAAAACCTGATTTATCCAAGCTAATATCTTTCAACCGTTAGATCGAAGCTTAGCTTGTCATACACAAATGAAATGTATTCATTTAGGTTTGAGTAACCGTACCTAAACGTGTACATTGGTTGGTTCACAAATGGTTGACCAATAGTTAGCCATATGAGTGCTTTCGTATCAATCGTATTTATCTTTCTCATAACTAGTTCAAATGGCTCATAAGAACTAGTTCAAGAGTTGTTCAATTGCTTAGGTCTTTATACATAAACACAATTGAATCAAAATCGGTTTGATTTATTTGAATTAATTCATGGACAATATACCCACGGTTTGCAAAGATTGCATTCCTTATAATTTATTGTTTTAAGTCCATGAACTACCAATTTGAGAAATAGCCAGCTTGGGTACGCATATGGGTATGCGTACCTAGGCTATCAGATTTTGAGTTGGTTTTAGTTTCCAAACTCAGCAGACTTTTTCGGGTGAAAAAGTTCCGCCAGTACGCGTACGGGTACACGTACCTAAGGTGACTGGTTTTTGAGTTCGTAAACTTCAAACCCAACAGAATTTCACGGACGTGAACTTCCGCCAGTATGCCTACGGGTACGCATACCCAACCTGTCTCCTTAACTAATACCGCATGCACACATATGTACGCACTTGGTTTCCGGCACATGGATTTATACACAAAGGTGCGAACACACTAAATGCTTACATCCATAGGTGGTTACATATTTTCAACTCTACATTTCAATTATTGAAACATTCTTCTATAGTGTTATAATAGTCGTTAGACATAAAGAATCGACTATCGTCATCAAAGCTATTTTCAAGATTGATACGTCATCATGACTTTCGTCACGGGTAAAGATGAAGATGGTTAAAGAAAAAGCTTACCAATACGTATTTCGAGAAAAAGATAGGCGAGTAAACTCGGCTCGAAATAGCAAATGTGTATGTATGAAAACTATCATACTTATACGACTATTGTCTCAAGAGTAGGAGATAGGGTAGATAGACCTTTGAGTGACAAGATGAGTTCAAGTTTTCACATACCTTTTAGTCGGATGAAGTTCCACCGGTTCCTTGAGTAATTCTTCGTCTTTGCAAGATAATCTCCATGGAGTCTGGAGCTCAACTATTCCTAACTATCCTTGACCGAGACTTAGTCATAAGTATAGTAGAAATCAAGAAATATAGTTTTGATCACTAATATTGACAAACATGCTTGATATAGAAACGCATGCGAGTTCGACCGAGCAATGCTCTAACAGAAGCGGCTTCTGGAGAGAACTCCTGTGAGGGAGCCCTTAATCCTTGACTCCGAAAAATGAGTTGATACGATATTGCGGATGGGAAGACGGCACAAAAATAGCGATGGTCGGCAAGTCGTGTTTTCTCCTCATGGGAAAGAATACGCTTCTTCTGTTTGATTTTCCCTTGCAACTCTCAGAGTCTTGACAGTTACAATGTTGAGATTGGAGGATGTGTCGATCAGGATGTTGTCAAACTCGATATCCTTCAAGTGAACAGTGGTTAGGAGTCCCCAGTTCCATATATCAATCGTGCTTTCCATGAGAGGTTGGGGTTTGGGAACGACTTTCCTGGATGGAAATAGTTGCTTTCTTGATATACAGTGCGGTTGAGGGCTGCAAATATGTCTTGATGCTGCGCCTTGGAGAAATGCAGAATCTCACATAAATGTTCCATCATAGACTGTACGATTTTTTGGACGGAGTCCCCATAAATCATGTGGCTCCTGTCCGGAAGAGGGTCTCTGTGAAATCAGGAGGATTGTTGATTTTATCTGCCTCAATTTTGGATAAGTCTTTCCCAATCCTCACGTGTGATAAAATTGGATTGTTGATTCCTTTCTACTGTGCGTTCAGGAGCAACGCAAGCCTCTTCATCTATAAAGGCGCGTCCTGCTGAAGTGCTTGCGCCGGGTGTTAAAAATATTCCTTGTCAGCTCTATCTGGGGTTGATATGACTTTTGCGGTAGCCTCTCCGTTAGTGTCTTGAGGAAAATAAGTACCTCTTTCTGAGTTGTAGCGATGTCTGAGCCTTACGAGAAACTTTTGTCTTTCTATCAAATCAACAGTGGTAATAGGGGGTTGGATTCCTCTGGATCCTCCAGCCTCTCGTTCTGATGGAGGAGTGGCAGTAGCTCTGGTAGAAATTGGGGGAGTTACGCTCGAAGAAACATTAGGAAGGATGACAGCGGCTCTGGCTCTGGTGATAGGAGGCGTCATACCGAAGGGAATGCTTCATGCGCCGTCGGTGTTGGTGCTAGAGGATGTAACGCCATGGGATGTGTTGAATGCGCTTGCGGACGGTACATTGGTGTTGGTTATTCCCTTTTGCTCTCGTTCGATACGTCCACATACTCTGTCTGCATCGTCGTTGGTGGAGGCACAGACTTCAGGCAAGGATTCAACATTTTTTGTGTCATCTCTGAAATTTGGTGGCGTTCTCCGAACGAATGTTTGCTGGCTCTTGCTACAGCCGATTTGCCATACTTTTTAAGAGAAAAACGTCTCATTTTGCAGCTTGACAATATCAGCTTGATTTGTGACAACTTCTTATAATATTTTTCCATACCTTTCATGGTGATTGGATTTCAAGCGTTGGCGGCTTTGGAAGTGTTTGAGATTGGTGATTGAAGTGAATTCTGGTTAATGATTGAATTTAGACCTAAGATCCACCATCTTGAGTTCAGGAAGATTGGAATTTAAATTGAGAAATTGGCTTCGCAACCGAAAGATTAATCTCCCACTGTGGTCACCAATTGTTTGTGGGTAAAAACTGTTTCTGCTGGTTTTAGAAAATTTGAGTGTGTGGATGAGAAAAAAATCAAAAACTAAAACAAATGCACTGCACGGGAGTACTTTATATTCGAGAGATCAATCTGTACAGTCCTGGCGTAAACCAAAAAATGGTCGTTCCAGTCTTGCTTCGGTCACAAAGTGAAGGAGAAGGGTTGGTCTTCGGGAGGGAAGCGAAGAAGGTGTTGAGACCAGAATGGTTGATTCTGAAGGTGTGTTTATTTTATGACTTGTATCAGAATTTGGAACTGGCTTACGGAATGAAAGTTATCAGTTCTTTGGAATTTTTCTGGATACTGTGTTGTTGTTCTAACCAATACTTGTGTCTGGTTGAAATAGGTAAAACCGATTTATACAAGTCATATTGAACGCACCCTGATCTCGTAGAAAGTGGGAATGACGGAGTGATGGAGAATGGGGTCATGTGTAAATGCCAGAAACCACGTTCCCACTTTGAAGGAAATGGGTTAGTTTATACCCACTACTTCTTGCCGCCACTAACTGCCCTGCTTTCTGACACTTTCTTATAATCGGCGTATTGCACGCCGCACGCTGTAAACCGCCAAACCAATACCGTTATGAGCATCCCCTAGTTTGTGACATGTTTGATTTCTCGAGTGTTTTCCTGGAAAACGTGTAGCAGATTGCTATGTGTGGAGAGTCAAAGTCAGGAGACTTCCCACAGGATAATAGCATGTGATGCTATTAGGCTTGTCTCGGCAGGTCGCCTTAGACTTTCCACTGGCCTGTCAATTCTGTGGCGAATTTGGACGGCTGAGATTGTAACTCATGAGAAAGGGTGGCAATTGATTATGGCCACACTCTGTTGACGCCTGATGGTAGTACAGTGGTGTCATTGGCACATGCCAAAGGCGTAGTGGCATATAGCGGCATGCTAGTGGTATAGTGGCGCCTGGCGTAGCCCTGGCAGCTATTTTGGCATATTGGTGTTAGACCCAAATATGGATCCGGCAACATTGGCCCTGTTGATATATCAAACTTAAGGACTTAGGAGAATAACTTGACCTAGTTAGCATGGAAACTTTAGCTAAATTAGGGTTTGGCATATCGAAACCCTAATTAGTGTGTGTGGCATGGCTGCGACACGGTGACGCTTTATGCAATCGGTGCCATGGCCACATTAAAGGAATTATGGCAGGCCATAATATGGGAATAACCACAGGCGCAAGGATGGCCAGGGGTGATTATAAAATGGCGCCATTTTTAGGGTTTGTCGGGTCCCACATGGATCGTGGCATGTTGTAGGGCCAAAGTGGCGTCATTGGGCCACGACTGGAAATTAGGGTTTCGACTAATGCCACTAAGGCAGAGCCTTGTTTGGAATACCCTAATTGGAATATGTTATGGCATTTGGCGACGAACAAGAAGTGGGTTAGCACGTTGGCGCGCTATTTATGGCACGTTGACACGTTCAGCATGCTACTACGGCAAAGTGGCACGTTTGGCATGTTTGGCATGCCAATTAGCGTATTGGCGAGACATGGCATGTTCGACATGTCACTAGCATGCCGGAGCGGAATCGAACTTTTGGCATGCACGTTTGGCATGCCAATTAGCATGTTGGCGCGGCTTTTGGAAAGCCAATTCGGCGTTGTGAGCATCTGGCGCAATTTTGCCTCTTTTAATACTATGGCAGGTTTAGAGCGACCTGATTGGTCGATTAAAAAAAGGGACCGGCCAAGCATGGGCGTGGCCACACTTCTAATGTGTGTGTGTGGCGGATTTAAAGCGACCTGATTGGTCGATGGGAAATAGGGTCGGCAAGTATGGGCCCAGACACAACTCATGTGCGTGTGGCGGGTTTAAGGCGACCAGATTGGTCGACGGGAAATAAGGGCCGGTCGAGCAGCATGGGGTGTGGCCACTTGCAAGTGGCGCCGGCTGGCCTATGGCATTGCCACACCTCCCTTTGTTGCTGCTCCTATTCCGCGGCTCCTTTTATTCCTTGTTTTCTGATTGTGGGTAGGATTTTGCACCTACTAATCCGTGGAGGATTAATTTCCTAGTTCGCCTAGGCTAAATTTCGACAAGCAAGGTCTATTATACTGCACAGGGCGCAAAACCCTAATTTTTGTAAATTAGTCAGGGTAATATCTGAATCTTGTGGATTATCACAAAATTCATTGAATTCTATGTGTTGACACAGAGTTCATTAAGTTTATTTCCAGAGAGCAGTATGCTTTCCGATTGAGTACTTTTATGCAAGGACTTTAACCTTGATACTTGGAAATTCGTGCTACTTTGCTGCGAGTGAACACAAATTGTCATGCCATATCAATATTAAGGGTTCATCCGGGGAACATAGCATAGGAAAAATACTCGACAGGCTCTGGCATTAGTGAGTAATGCAGCTAGGAGATTATACACTCATTAGGCTCTCTACTAGTGAACAATTCATCTAGGATCTTGAGTTTCAATATAATATGAAGAGAGACATAGGCACTCATCATATTTTGATATATTCTCCAAATTCCCTGCGGAATATAGACATATCAATGTTTATTACATCTGATGTCGGGTCAGCTAGATAAACTTTTACAAATTTAGCCCTGAACTAAAAACCACCTTCAACACCTACATTCCTTTTACTTCTCAGATATTCGTTATATCTTAAGACTGCTTGTTAAGTTTAAATTGTGAATTTCTCTCACAAGACTGTTTGCATATGGATACTCCAAGCATCATGTCTTCTGATGGAAAAGATGTCAATATGATTGCTAAGCCATCAATCACTAAGGAAAAAGAAATATCTCCGTTACCTCCAACTTTGAAAATAAAAAGAAGGAATGTGAGGAAGCCAAGAGTTGTTCCTTCAAACTCTTAGAAGTTTTCTGATGTTCTTGAAGAGTTGAAGGAAACAAGGAAGGAGATTCAACAAATAAAGGCTTTTGTGTTATTGATTATGGACACACTCTGTTGGCGCCTAATGTTAGCACAGTAGCGTTATTGGCGCATGCCAAAGGCGTAGTGGAATATAGCGGCATGCCAGTGGCATAGTGGCGCCTGGCGTTGTAATGGAAGCTATTTTGGCATATTGGTGTTAGACCCAAATATGGCTCCGGCAACATCGGCCATGTTGCTATATCAAACTTAAGGCCTTAGGAGAATTACTTGACCTAGTTGGCATGGCAACTTTAGCTAAATTAGGGTTTGGCATATCGAAACCCTAATTAGCGTGTGTGGCATGGCTGTGGCACGGTGGCGCTTTATGCAATCGGTGCCATGGCCACATTAAAGGAATTATGGCAGGCCATAATATGGGAATAATCACAAGCGCAAGGATGGCCACGGGTTATTATAGAATGCGCCATTTTTAGGGTTTTTCGGGTCCCAAATGGCTCGTGGCATGTTGTAGGGCCAAAGTGGCGTAATTGGGCCACGACTGGAAATTAGGGCCGGTCGAGCAGCATGGGGTGTGGCCACTTGAAAGTGGCACTGGATGGCATATGTCATGGCTACACCTCCCTTTGTTGCTGCTCCTATTCCGCGGCTCCTTTTATTCCTTGTTTTCTGATTGTGAGTAGGATTTTGCACCTACTAATCCATGGTGGATTAATTGCCTAGTTCGCCTAGGCTTAATTTCGACAGGCAAGGTCTATTATACTGCGCAGGGCGCAAAATCCTAATTTTTGCAAATTAGTCAGGGTAATATCTGAATCTTGTGGATTATCACAAAATTGATTGAATTTTATGTGTTGGCACAGAGTTCATTAAGTTTATTGCCAGAGAGCAGTATGCTTTCTGATTGAGTACTTTTATGCAAGGACCCTAACCTTGATACTTGGAAATTCGTGCTACTCTGCTACGAGTGAACACAAATTGTCATGCCTTATCAATATTAAGGGTTCAACCGGGGAACATAACATAGGAAAAATACTCGGCAGGCTCCGGCATTAGTGAGTAATGCATCCAGGAGCTTATACACTCATTAGGCTCTGTACTAGTGAACAATTCATCTAGGAGCTTGAGTTTCAATATAATATGAAGAGAGACATAGGCACTCATCAGATTTTGATATATTCTCCAAATTCCCTGCGGAATATAGACATATCAATGTCTAATACATCTGATGCCGGGTCAGGTAGATACACTTTTACAAATTTAACCCTGAACTAAAAACCACCATCAACATTAAGTACCATGCTTAGCACGTAACAGTGACATTGTTACGGGATAAGCATGAGATGGTGACAGACGGGAGTAAAATGGAAAAGGCAAGACATGCAGAGGTTACCAGGAAAAGTTTGATTGACCTTCGGTAATAGGCATGAGTGGCCGGTGATATTTGTACTGGCATGCTGCTAGCTTGGCCTCGGAGCATTGCAGGTTGAGCAGATGGCTTGGACACGGAGCTTTGAAGGTTGAGCGACTGGCTTGGATACGGAGCGTTGCAGGTTGAGCGGCTGGACTTGCCACGAAGTATTGGAGGTTGAGCGACTGGTGTTCCTCATGCTGGCGCGCGGCTGGTCCATTCATGGAGGTTGGTGCCATGGAGCGTTGGCGCTGCGGGCCCAGCTTCCTTCTTCCGTGCATGGTCCAAAAGAAAAACCCTCCTCTACTCGAATTCCAAAAGCACCCTGCATATAAAAGGGTGTGTTAACTTCCTCCTCTTTTATTATTCGCTCGTCTGCTTCTGGTGTTCGTTTGCATCAACTTGATCATAGGCGTGCCAATCGTTAGCGACAAGGTAAGTTCATCTTGTCTTCGTTTTTTAGCTGTGAGTGTGATATCCGTGAGTAGTTGATCAAACTTGGACATTTTAGCTCGGTGTGAATGACTTTCTTTGTTAGCGGCGTCAACAGAAACAAAGCAATCTCCAATAGTTATAATCAGCAGCAAGGCGAGCCAAGAGAACTCAAGGTAGTTGCACTTTTCTATTTTGCGCATGTATCCACCAAGAGTACCATCGATCTTCTCCAGAAAGTGTACTAAGGTTCTGACTCCATAAAGTGTACTAAGGTTCTGACTCCAGAAGAATGAGCATCTAACCTCTCTAGTGGATTTCAAAATTTACCAAACTCGATTGCACTCCTGGGATGATGGATGAAATATATGCTCGGCAGTGATCACGTCATGGCTCATCTTGGAGAGTGTAGCTGCGTTGTTGATCCGTCCTTGACTTTAAGTTATTTGGTGTCTGGACTGCTGAGACGGTTTCTATAAGGCTTATTCTTGCCTTTCTGATTGTGATGATGATATCTTGTGGATGCTTGGATGTTCGAAATCTTCCGGAGCCGTTGGGTGAAGTATACGAGCTGAGAGGCGTTCCGTTTCCAACGTGCTGCTATCAAGTATTCAAGAACTTCATTCCAAGCGACATCCTTTGAACCATTTTCTGAATCTTGGACTATTGTATCTAATGGGATGCTATGAGCAGTTCCCAGTTACACTTCTGTCTGGTCATAGATCCGATGGCGTGGACGGATACGTGAATATCTCTGCGGCGTGCTTTTAGAGTCTTTGATGCACGTGTATGGCTTCATTTTAAGAAATTCCCGCAGCTCGTAAAGCTTCGACAGTAACGATGTTGACATCATAAATAATCTGGTTGAGGGAAGTGAAGGCATCCCATGCTGGTAGTCTCCATGTGTAATTATCCTGAGCCTATTTTCTCGTGGAAGATGTGCTTCTACTGCATTCGCTGGTAAGGTGTTGATTGTGTTTAAACTTCTAAACCTGAAGGAGGCTTCAGTCCCCAAGTGTAGAATAATTTTATTGTATCACCTTGAATCCACGCCTTTGGGAGTTGATACAAGCTTATTGTACTCTCCTAGATGCGATGCTGGGATGCTTGGAACATGACATGGACAAATTATTCTGGATAACGAAGAGGTAGAAGTTTTATTCAAGAAAAATGTTTCAGCCGCATCTCTGGAGTTATCTCATGAATCTTTGATTGTTGTCGGGGATGGGCTGCGATGAGCAGTCCCCAGTCGCACTTCTCTTTAGTTACTGAAGTTGCTTTCTCTGAGTAGGATTGGGATCCGTCGCGGCCTCGTAAAGTGTTACAGGCGCCTTTCAGACAGAGAAGTGATGATATCCTTACGCTACACCTTTGAAGAGTAGATGACCTTGTCGTGGCTATGACTTTTGGTTGACCGTGTCTTATGAGCTTTGACAGTGGAGGGATTCCGTGTAGAGTCTCAGTCCCCAAGTGTGGTTTACATGTTTCTATCTTGTATGGTCGGTGGGTTGACCATGATAAATATATCACCATCTTGCATCCGTACTAGTGGCTCTATTACTTCTTCCATGTGAAACTAAAATATGGGGAAATACGGATTACCTTTGTAGCGGTTGTTGCTATGGTGAAGCTATGGATGGTATCAACAAACGAGCAGCAACGGTTCTTGGCAACAGCTGTGATCAGAAAAGACTATATTGTCGTGGGAACAAAATAGGTCGGCTGGAATTGCATGGGCATCCATGGAAGCAAAGGGATTGGCTGGATGTGTAAGCGAGTGAAACTGTCCACGACCACGAGCTTTGGCGGGATGGGATAAAAGGTGGCCACAACTACGAAGTTGTGATCACGGTCCTTGACATGGAAGAGTGTGGCGGCTACGGCACGATCCTTGGCAGGAAGAAGTGGCGGCTACGACACGATACTTGGCAGGAAGAAGTGGCGGCTACGGCACGATCCTTGGAAGGAAGGAGTGGCGGCTACATGCATGAACCTTGGCAGGAAGGAAGGGTTAAAGCGGCTTCGGATCCTGGAGAGGACGTTGAAGCGGCTGCTGGGGCGAAGGTTGAAGCGGAGCTGCTCCTAGAGCGAACGTTGAAGCGGCTACTGGAGAGAACTCCAGTAAGGGTGCCATTAACCCTTGACTTCGAAAAACGAGTTGATACGATATGGCAGATGGGAAGACGACACACAAATAGTGATGGTTGGCAAGTCGTGTTTTCTCCTCATGGGAAAGAATACGCTTCTTCTGTTTGATTTTCCCTTGCAACTCTCAGACTCTTGACAGTACAATGTTGAGGTCGGAGGACGCGTCGATCAGCATGCTGTCAAACTCGATATCCTTCAAGTGAACAGTGGTTAGGAGTCCCCAGTTCCATCTATCAATCGTGCTTTCCAGGAGAGGTTGGGGTTTGGTAACGGCTTCCCTGGATGAAAATAGCTGCTTTCTTGATACAGTGTGGTTGAGGCTGCAAATATGTCTTGACGCTGCGCCTTGGAGAAATGCAGAATCTCACATAAATGTTCCATCATAGACTGTACGATTTTTTGGACGAAGTCCCTAGAAATCATGTGGCTCCTGTCGGGAAGAGGGTCTCTGTGAAATCAGGAGGATTGTTGATTTTATCTGCCTCAATTCTGGAGAAGTCTTTCCCAATCCTCACGTGTGATAAAATTGGATTGCTGATTCCTTTCTACTGTGCGTTCAGGAGAAACGCGAGCCTCTTCATCTATAAAGGCGCGTCCTGCTGAAGTGCTTGCGCCGGGTGTTAAAAATATTCCTTGTCAGCTTTATCTGGGGTTGATATGACTTTTGAGGTAGCCTCTCCGTTAGTGTCTTGAGGAAAATAAGTACCTCTTTCTGAGTTGTAGCGATGTCTGAGCCTTACGAGAAACTTTTGTCTTTCTATCAAATCAACAGTGGTAATAGGGGGTTGGATTCCTCTGGATCCTCCAGCCTCTCGTTCTGATGGAGGAGTGGCAGTAGCTCTGGTAGAAATTGGGGGAGTTACGCTCGAAGAAACATTATGAAGGATGACAGCGGCTCTGGCTCTGGTGATAGGAGGCTTCATACCGAAGGGAATGTTTCATGCGCCGTCGGTGTTGGTGCTAGAGGATGTAATGCCATGGGATGTGTTGACTGCGCTTGCGGACGGTACATTGGTGTTGGTTATTCCCTTTTGCTCTCGTTCGATACGTCCACATACTCTGTCTGCATCGTCGTCGGCGGAGGCACAGACTTCAGGCAAGGATTCAACATTTTTTGTGCCATCTCTGAAATTTGGTGGCGTTCTCCGAACGAATGTTTGCTGGCTCTTGCTACAGCCGATTTGCCATACTTTTTAAGAGAAAAACGTCTCATTTTGCAGCTTGACAATATCAGCTTGATTTGTGACAATTTCTTATAATATTTTTCCATACCTTTCATGGTGATTGGATTTCAAGCGTTGGCGGCTTTGGAAGTGTTTGAGATTGGTGATTGAAGTGAGTTCTGGTTAATGATTGAATATAGACCTAAGATCCACCATCTTGAGTTCAGGAAGATTGGAATGTAAATTGAGAAATTGGCTTCGCAACCGAAAGATTAATCTCCCACTGTGGTCACCAATTGTTTGTGGGTAAAAACTGTTTCTGCTGGTTTTAGAAAATTTGAGTGTGTGGATGAGAAAAAAAATCAAAAACTAAAACAAATGCACTGCACGGGAGTACTTTATATTCGAGAGATCAATCTGTACAGTCCTGGCGTAAACCAAAAAATGGTCGTTCCAGTCTTGCTTCGGTCACAAAGTGAAGGAGAAGGGTTGGTCTTCGGGAGGGAAGCGAAGAAGGTGTTGAGACCAGAATGGTTGATTCTGAAGGTGTGGTTATTTTATGACTTGTATCAGAATTTGGAATTGGCTTACGGAATGAAAGTTATCAGTTCTTTGGAATTTTTCTGGATACTGTGTTGTTGTTCTAACCAATACTTGTGTCTGGTTGAAATAGGTAAAACCTATTGTTAATGGTGGTTTTTAGACAAGGGGTAAAATCGTAAAACCTTACGCATTGCATGACGTCACCGGTGACGCTAAACACATTTATTAGACCATTTAATGCACTTATGTAAAAAATTACCAGGGTATCTTTTTTAAAATGCTAAACTAGTGTTTCAACACACAAAACCCTAAGCCGCACAATCGCTGCGCATCATGGCAACTATGCCAAAACCAAAGACGCACAATCGCTGCGCATCACGGCAACTGTGCCAAAACCAAAGTCGCACAATCGCTGCGCATCATGGAAACTATGCCAAAACCAAAACCGCACATTCGCTGCGCATCATGGCAACCATGCCAAAACCAAGCCGTACAATCATTGCGTCACACGCGCCATTGGCACATGCCAAGCGACGCTTGCGACCTAGCATGCCAAGCCGTGCAAACCTAGGGCCAAGCCGCCACACGCGCCATTGGCATATGCCAAGTGACGCTTGCGCCGTAGCATGCCAAGCCGTGCCAACCTAGGGCCAAGCCGCCACACGCGCCATTGGCACATGCCAAGCCGTGCAAACCTAGGGCCAAGCCGCCACACGCGCCATTGGCACATGCCAACCGACGCTTGCGACCTAGCATGCCAAGCCGCCACACGCGCCATTGGCACATGCCAAGCGACGCTTGCGACCTAGCATGCCAAGCCGCGCAAACCTAGGGCCAAGCCGCCATACGCGCCATTGGCACATGCCAGGCGATGCTTGCGACCTAGCATTCCAAGCCGTGCAAACCAAGGGCCAAGCCTCCACACGCGCCATTGGCACATACCAAGCGACGCGTGCGACCTAGCATGCCAAGCCGTGCAAACCTAGGGCCAAGACGCCACATGCGCCATTGGCACATGCCAAGCGACGCTTGTGACCTAGCATGCCAAGCCGTGCAAACCTAGGGCCAAGCCACCACACGCGCCATTGGCACGTGCCAAGAGACGCTTGCGACCTAGCATGCCTAGTCGTACAAACCTAGGGCCAAGCCGCCACACGCGCCATTGGCACATGCCATGCAACACTTGAATTTTGGCATTATCACCTGCACCGATGCACAACCTACAACCAAGGCATTCCACACAAGCCATTGGCACATGCCATGCAACCCCTGCACTTTGGCATACCGCGCCTACATTCAAGGCCACGATTTCTCTCAAGATGCAAAATCTCGACCATCGAAGGTCGCCACTGAGCCGACACATCTCTCAAGCTCAACTTAACAAACACCAGCGACATGCTACACGTTTTCCACGAAAACACTCGAGACATCAATACATGTCACAAACCGGGGGATGCTCTTTAGGGTTTTGGTTTTGGCGGTTTACAGCGTGCAACATACACAAATGCCCGTTTCAAGACTCTGTATTAAGAATAAAACAGTTAGTAAATGCAGAAAGTAATGGTGAAACGCTTTTTCATTATGGAACATCAATTCCATCAAATTCCATCAATACCAGGCATTACCACCTCTTCCCATTTAACTCATCCGTTTCTTTTTCTTACGAGGCAAGAGTACGTTTCACTTAGACTTGTATAAATAGATCTTACTTATTTCCACCAAGACAACAAGTTTTTGGTCAGTAGAAATATAATACTCAGAAAGGCAACTCTGCTAGATTTCCCAAAAGCTTTCACCTTCTGATACAAGTCAAGTACTACTCATCCAGAACTGTTCTGGTCTCAACACTCTCTTCGCTTCCCTCCCTAAACCAGCCCTTCTCCTCCTCTTTGTGACCGAAGCAAATCCAGAACGGCAATTTCTTGGTTTAGGCCAGAGTTGTACAGATTGATCTCTCGAATCTAAAGTACTCCCGTGCAGTACATTTGTTTAGGGTTTAGATTTGTTTCTCACTCACCTACCAAAATTACCAAAATCGACAGAAACGATTTTCACCCATAAACAATTGGCGACCACAGTGGGAGATTGATCTTTCGGTTACAATGTCAATTTTCAATCCTCGATCTCATACTTCGATCAAGACCTCAGAACGGCGAAAACAAGAAATTTGTTCTGGGTTCTATAACTCGATTACCAGACAACCTGGTTACCAGCCGTGATCCGCAAAGAGATGGTTGGGGACTTCACAGGAAGCTCCAAACCGACTGGGGACTTTCCACAATCGCGGCGATGCTTCCCACAAAACTCGATCTTACACACGGATGATCCCTTTTTCATCAGGAGATCCCGGAAACCGAGTAAGTCTTGCCTAGACAGAATATATGGTTTACAAATTTCAAGTTTTCATGGGAATGATAAAACCGATAGCCATGTTATGTTTCATCCCATTTCATCTACCAACACGCAACATTCCCGATTCCATAACTTCCCTGGGATGATCGTATCACTTACAATCATAACCAAAAAATGACATCATCCTAAAACGGTTCATCCCGAATAATAACCCAAAACCCCCATAAGTAACACTTGTCTATCAACCCAGAAATCGAGAAAATCAAAACCATAAGCCAAGTGTTTCATTTGCCTTTCGAAAAAAAAAACAGAAGAATTTCAGAAGACAGAAGTGCATCCAAAGGAAGCCATTCAATGGTGGTTTGCCCTTCTCGAAGAAAACGTCCTTCGTCATTTGGAGGACCGCCTGTTTCAGATCCAACTCTTTGTACAACATTCCAACCTCCGCCTCTTGTTGTTTGACCACGTCTACAGAAGGACCTTCGGTTACCTTGACCTGCAACCTTGTATCTCATAAAAAACCTAACGCCCAGTCTTCGTGGAATCAGTTGCATGCCATGTGTACCTACCTTGCATCATAACGATTACCAATCACTATTCATGAGGTAGCTGACGCTACCACGGTAATATTCGAAGAGAAGAACAATATTTCTATAGATTTATGGAAGGCATACCTATGGCTAGGGTTTGCATCAACACAAGAAACACTGGAATATATACCTGGAATATGCTGGCCCACTTTACTGCTACCGCGCCACGCCAAGACATCGCCCACGCCGGAACCATCGCCCACGCCAAGCCAGCGCTCGTTCCAACAATATCCGGTGCTAACAACTTGCATCTTCCCATGGCCAGCAGCTTGCATCTTTTCCAGCGCGCCGACAGCTTGCGTCCTTCCAGCACCGGCAACTTGCATCCTCCAGCGCTGACAGCTTGCGTCCTTCCGATACCGGCAGCTTGCATCTTTTCCAGCGCGCCGACAGCTTGCGTCCTTCCAGCACCGGCAACTTGCGTCTTCCAGCGCTGACAGCTTGCGTCCTTTCGATACCGGCAACTTACATCTTTCCAGCGCCGGCAGCTTGCATCTTTACAACGGCTTGCATCTTTACAGCAGCTTGTATCCTCCCAGCGCTGGCAGATTGCATCCTTCTAGCGTTGCATTTGAATGCCCCGTAGGGAATCAGCAATCGTATTTCATCACACGTAAAGATCAGAAACGACTTCTCCAAAATCGAAGTAAGGAAAGTCAACAAACCCCCTGGGTTCATGAAGATTGTCTTCCTGTCAAGAGACGCATGATTTCTGGGGACTTCGCCCCACAAAACCGTGCGGTCCATGATAAAACATTTATGTGAAATTTTATGTTTCCCCAAGGCACAACTTCAAGACATATTCGCAGCCCTCAACCGCACCGCACCAGGGAAGCAGCCGTTTCCAACCAGAGAAGTCGTTCCCAAACCCCAACCTCTCCTGGAAAACACGATTGATAGATGAAACTGGGGACTCCACCATTGTTCGCCTGAAGGGTGTCCAGTTTGACATCCCACTGATTAATGCATCCGCTCCGCTTCAACGTTCACCCGACAGCTGCTTCGCTTCAACGCTCGCTTCAACGTTCCCTCCATAAGTTGTTCTAGGATCCGAAGCCGAAGATTTAGCATTTGGCTTCTTAAGTTTCGACATCCTCTCCAAGAGCCGAAGCTGCTTCAACGCCGCTTCTTCCTGCAACGGGTCGTACCACCACGCTCCCCATGTCAAGGATCATGGTCACAGCCAGCCAATCCTTTTACTTCCACGAAAGTCCATACAATTCCATCCAACCTACTTTGTTACCACGACAATGTAGTCTCTTCTGATTACATCTCCTACCAAGAAGCGTTGTCGCTCATTCGTTGATACCAGCCAGAGCTTCACCACAGCAGCAATTACTACAAAGATGGAAACATGTAAACCATACTTGAGGACTGAGGATATACACGGAATCCCTTCACTGTCAAAGCTCAGAAGACACAGTCAACCAAAAGCCGTACCCACAACAAGGTCATCTACTCTTCAAGGGTGCAGTGTAAGAATATCATCACCTCTCCGTCTAGAAGACGCCTTCAACACTTTACGAGTCCGCGGAGGATCCCAAGCATGCGCTATCCAGAATATTTCATCATGTAATTTCTGAGCATCCCAGTGTCACATCTAGAAGAGTACGATAGGCTTATATCGAATTCCGTGGACGGGGATTCAAGGCGATGTAGTGAAAGTAGGTTACGCATGGGGGCTAACAGCATGAGATGCTTTCACTCCTCTCAACCAGGTTATTACTGATTTCAACATCATCATTGTCGAGGTTTTACGAGCCGCAGGAATTTCTCAACATGAAGCCGTACATGTGCACCGAATACTCCAAAAGCACGCCAGAAGGTTACATTAACATATTCATCCATGCCATCATATCAAACCGAAGTATAACTGGGGACTTCTCACCGCATCCCATTCCGTACGATAATCCAAGATTCAGAAGATGGTTTGAAGGATGTAGCTTGGAACAAAGTCCCGGGAGACTTGATAGCAGCACATCGGTAACAGAACGTCTCCTTATTTCATCCAGGGGAGCCATAAGTTTTCGACCATGCAAGCATTCATAACACATCATCATCACGATCAAAAGGTCCACTGAACAACCTAAGGTCGAGGATGGACCGACGACGCAACCACAATCTCCAAGATTATCCCTGACGTGATCGTTTCCGATCATATATTTCATCCATCCGTCCCAAGAATATAGCGGAGTTTTGGTAAACTTTTGGAATCCACTGGAGAGACACTGCAGACGAAAACACGGACCCAGACGAACAACAGAAAAACAGAAGAGGGTCGATACCTCTTTTCATGCGGACAGAGTTTTTAGAGATTGAACAGAATGAAGATTCCTTCTTGCTCCATGAACGGGAATAGGTGACTGGCGCGCGACTATGCCACCCCGGGCCCGCAACATCCCTCCTGACTTCTTCCTGATTTTCACTGTCGGGCCGTTTTCACCTCCTAAGCGAGCTCGAAACCTAAATATTCCCTCGTGGGAGATAGAGAATTTTTTTTCATGTCCGATGAAGGGGCGGACAATAAAAATACGAGTCCGTACGCGGATTCTACATCAATTCTATTAAAGGGCGCTAATTAGGGTTTCGGCGTGTCAAACCCTAAACCGCAAGCGCTTCCCTTGCAAGCGCTTCCCTTGCAAGCGCTTCCCTTACCAGCGGCATGCCTTGCCAAGCGCTTTACAGAGCGTCCCACATCCGTTCCATGCCCGTCAGTGCTAATGGGTCCCCTTCATGCCAAGTCCATGCTAGCAGCTCCGCCTCGCGTTCTAAAGCCTAGCCCTGAAGACACCCAACCATACCGGGATTTGCACAAAGCTACCAGATGAAAGCATTGTGGATGCTACCTACCTCTCGAAAAAGATTTTTGAATAAGGAAAGAATTCCTTGTTAAAGCCGCGCAAGAAGAAAGGAGATTGAGCCCACAAGAGCAAGCCTTGCCGCTCTTAAGACATCCGCGCTTTCCTTTCCAGTGCCAGTTTTGCCAACGCTCCACGTCATCTTTTGCAACACTCCACGCCTTTCATGCTAATCCCATCCAATGCCGACGCTCCGCTCCAGCCAGGACAATCTACGCTTTCCATGCTAATTCCTTACCAGTGGACCATGTCAGAGCCTTGCCAGAAACCTGCTTTTCCCCTTGCGGTGCTTCCCTTGCCGACTCCATGCTTTTCCAAGCGGCCCACGCCCATTCCAAGCTCATTAATACTGACAAGTCCCTTTCACACCCAGTCTATACTAGTAGCTTCGCCTCGCGCTCCAAAGCCTGGCCACAAAGACATAAACGACTGGGATTTATACAAAAGCTACCAGATGCAAGGATTGCGAATTCCACTTACATCTCGAAAAAAGGTCAGACAAGTCTCCTTAGCCCTTTTTCACGACTTACTGTCTCAGTTCTATCCTCGTCTGTCACCATCTTATGCTTACCTTGCAACAAGGCCCCTGTTCCAAGCTAAGCAGAGGACTTAATGTTGATGGTGGTTTTTAGACAAGGGGTAAAATCGTAAAACCTTACGCATAGCATGATGTTACCGGTGACGATAAACACATTTATTAGAACATTTAATGCACTTATGTAAAAAATTACCAGGGTATCTTTTTTCAAATGCTAAACTAGGGTTTCGACACACAAAACCCTAAGCCGCACAATCGCTGTGAATCATGGAAACTATGCCAAAACCAAATTCGCACAATCGTTGCGCATCATGGCAACTATGCCAAAACCAAAGCCGCACAATCGCTACGCATCATGGCAACTATGCCAAAACCAAAACCGCACAATCGCTGCGCATCATGGCAACCATGCCTAAACCAAGCCGCACAATCATTGCGCCACGCGCGCCATTGGCACATGCCAAGCGACGCTTGCGACCTAGCATGCCAAGCCGTGCAAACCTAGGGCCAAGACGCCACACGCACCATTGGCACATGCCAAGCGACGCTTGCGACCTAGAATGCCAATCCGTGAAAACCTAGGGCCAAGCCGCCACACGCGCCATTAGAACATGCCAAGCGACGCTAGCGACCTTGCATGCCAAGCCGTGCAAACCTAGGGCTAATCCCCTACACGCGCCATTGGCACATGCCAAGCGACGCTTGCGACCTAGCATGCCAAGCCGTGCAAACCTAGGGCCAAGCCGCCACACGCGCCATTGGAACATGCCAAGCGACGCTTGCGACCTAGCATGCCAAGCCGTGCAAACCTAGGGCCAAGCCGCCACACGCACCATTGGCACATGCCAACCGACGCTTGCGACCTAGCATGCCAAGCCATGCAAACCTAGGGCCAAGCCGCCACACAAGAGTTGCTTGGAATGTGTCTCTAGGCATTTCACACAAGCCATTGGCACATTCCATGCAAACCTTGCACTTTGGCATGCCGCGCCTACATCAAAGGCCACGATTCCTCTCAAGATGCAAAATCTCGACCGTCGAAGGTCGCCACTGAGCCGGCACATCTCTCAATCTCAACTCATCAAACACCAGCGACATGCTACACGTTTTCCACGAAAACACTCGAGACATCAATACATGTCACAAACTGGGGGATGCTCTTCAGGGTTTTGGTTTGGCGGTTTACAGCGTGCGGCATACACAAATGCCCGTTTTAAGACAGTGTATTAAGAATAAAATGGTTAGTAAATGCAGGAAGTAATGGTGAAACGCTCTTTCATTACGGAACATCAATTCCATCAAATTCCATCAATACCAGGCGTTACCACCTCTTCCCATTTAACTCATCCGTCTCTTTTTCTTACGAGGCCGGAGTACTTTTCACTTAGACTTGTATAAATAGGTCTTACCTATTTCCACCAAGACAACAAGTTTTTGGTCAGGAGAAATATAATTCTCAGAAAGGCAACTCTGCTAGATTTCCCAAAAGCTTTCACCTTCTGATACAAGTCAAGTACTACTCTTCCAGAACTGTTCTGGTCTCAACACTCTCTTCGCTTCCCTCCCTAAACCATCCCTTCTCCTCTTCTTTGTGACCGAAACAAATCCGGAACGGTCATTTCTTGGTTTAGGCCGGAGTTGTACAGATTAATCTCTCGAATCTAAAGTACTCCCGTGCAGTACATTTGTTTAGGGTTTAGATTTGTTTCTCACTCACCTACCGAAATTACCAAAATCGGCAGAAACGATTTTCACCCATAAACACCTATTTATACAAGTCATATTGACCGCACCCTGATCTCGTAGAAAGTGGGAATGTTGGAGTGATGGAGAAGTGGGGTCATGTGTAAATGCCAGAAACCACGTTCCCACTATGAAGGAAATGGGTTAGTTTACACCCAATACTTCTTGCCACCACTAACTGCCCTGCTTTCTGACACTTTCTTATAATGGGCGTGTTGCACGCCGCACGCTGTAAACCGCCAGACCAATACCCTGATGAGCATCCCCCAGTTTGTGACATGTTTGATGTCTCGAGTGTTTTCGTGGAAAACGTGTAGCAGATTGCTATGTGTGGCAATTCAAAGTCAGGAGACTTGCCCCAGGAGAATAGCATGTGATGCTATTAGGCTTGTCTCAGTAGGTCGCCTAAGACTTTCCACAGGCCTGTCAATTCTATGGCGAATTTGGACGGATGAGATTGTAACTCATGAGAAAGGGTGGCAATTGATTATGGCCACACTTTATTGACGCCTGATGGTAGCACAGTTGCGTCATTGTCACATGCCAAAGGCGTAGTGGCATATAGCGGCATGCCAGTGGCATAGTGGCGCCTGTCGTAGCCCTGGCAGCTATTTTGGCATATTGGTGTTAGACCCAAATATGGCTCCGGCAACGTTTGGCATGTTTGGCATGCCAATTAGCATGTTGGCGCGGCTTTTGGAAAGCCAATTCGGCATTGTGAGCATCTGGCGCAATTTTGCCTCTTTTAATATTGTGGCAGGTTTAGAGCGACCTGATTGGTCGATTAAAAAGAGGGACCGGGTGTGTGGCGGATTTAAAGCGACCTGATTGGTCGATGGGAAATAGGGCCGACAAGTATGGGCCCAGACACAACTCATGTGCGTGTGGCGGGTTTCAGGCGACCTGATTGGTCGACGGGAAATAAGGGCCGGTCGAGCAGCATGGGGTGTGGCCACTTGCAAGTGGCGCCGGCTGGCCTATGGCATGGCCACACCTCCCTTTGTTGCTGCTCCTATTCCGCGGCTCCTTTTATTCCTTGTTTTCTGATTGTGAGTAGGATTTTGCACCTACTAATCCATGGAGGATTAATTTCCTAGTTCGCCTAGGCTTAATTTCGACAGGCAAGGTCTATTATACTGCACATGGCGCAAAACCCTAATTTTTGTAAATTAGTCAGGGTAATATCTGAATCTTGTGGACTATCACAAAATTGATTGAATTCTATGTGTTGACACAGAGTTCTTTAAGTTTATTGCCAGAGAGCAGTATGCTTTCCCGATTGGGTACTTTTATGCAAGGACCTTAACCTTGATACTTGGAAATTCGTGCTACTTTGCTGCGAGTGAACACAAATTGTCATGCCATATCAATATTAAGGGTTCATCCGGGGAACATAGCATAGGAAAAATACTCGGCAGGCTCTGGCATTAGTGAGTAATGCAGCTAGGAGCTTATACACTCATTAGGCTCTGTACTAGTGAAAAATTCATCTAGGATCTTGAGTTTCAATATAATATGAAGAGAGACATAGGCACTCATCAGATTTTGATATATTCTCCAAATTCCCTGCGGAATATAGACATATCAATATTTATTACATCTGATGTCGGGTCAGCTAGATAGACTTTTACAAATTTAGCTCTGAACTAAAAACCACCTTCAACACCTACATTCCTTTTACTTCTCAGATATTCGTTATATCTTAAGACTGCTTGTTAAGTTTAAATTGTGAATTTCTCTCACAAGACCGTTTTCATATGGATACTACAAGCATCATGTCTTCTGATGGAAAAGATTTCAATATGATTGCTAAGCCATCAATCACTAAGGAAAAAGAAATATCTCCGTTACCTCCAACTTTGAAAATAAAAAGAAGGAATGTGAGGAAGCCAAGAGTTGTTCCTTCAAACTCTTAGAAGTTTTCTGATGTTCTTGAAGAGTTGAAGGAAACAAGGAAGGAGATTCAACAAATAAAGGCTTTTGTGTTAAGATCACTGGAAATTCAGAAGGCCCTGGTTCGACATCATCAACCAAGAAGGTTTATTGGTATTGACTCCTTTCTCCATGAACCATATGTTCCAATGGCTGTTGACGACAAGGAGTTCGGGACGATAAAGAATTCTTCAAAGGTATTAATGTCTAGGAAATCTTCTTATGAGAATTTTATTCTTGTGGTTTTATGAAGAATAACTAGAGGTTGGAATATCCATTATTGTGATTACACATAGCTATGTCCAACGTTTTCATCTTCAATATTTTTAGATTTATTTGTTTAAATTCTAAAGTTTGTTTGGAAGATGATTTTTGCAGTATTAATCTTTATGGTTTTATATATTGTAATTTTCTATGGGATGTGTGTTTGCGTCCGTGAACTTTGATTGTCCCATACTTTGTCAAAAGTTATCTCGTTCATATGTCGATATGAAAGTATTGCTAAAAGATTGAATGAACTTTTGACTTACAAAAGTTAAGCCTTTATGTCATTATTTGATAGAAGAAAGGATAAAACTTTTGTTTAGAGGGATTATGTCTATTGTATGTCATTGTGCATATAGTGATGGAAAATAGAATGAATCCTTGTCTATTCCGCAGTATTGATCTTTCCTGATCCATATTTTATGTAAATACTGTGTGGCTCCATAAGTTCTCTTATGTGAGCATTTCCAACTAGATTAATCATAAATTCTGTTGTGGTTAGTTTGGTTGAGTATTCCGATTAAATTAATCATGGGTTTTCTTGTGGTTAGTTTAGTTGAGAATTTTTGGATACAAAATCATTTCCTTTGTGATTTTTGGTGTCCAAAGAAATCCTTCTTTTCTCGTAAAAAGTAAGGTCGCTCTTGTTGTTCTTTCGGGAATGACATTTTATGGGGGAGAGTTCTTTTTGAACTTGCGCTTAATTACCATATCTTTGTGGGGAATGCGGCTGTGGAATATTATATGAGTTATCTTGTATCTTTATAAACTCCTTGATGAATGCATTCAGCTTCGGCTTTATGATTGCATCTAAACAAGTTGATATATACTTTTCTTTGGTCTTGAAGCATCTCCATGGAAATTTCATTAGGATCCCACTAGTTTTCGTACCTTTGCTAATTTTATTGACAAAAAGGGGGAGAATTAATGTGTAGTTCACACTACAAATATATATGGTTTTCGGATCATTATGTAAGGGGGAGTGGCTTTCATGTTGAGATGAAAGTATTGACTAAGGGGGAGTGATACATATCTCCATAGTATTGTTGTCAAAGTTGTGATACAATTGAACCTTGATGTTGTGTAATAATACTATGACACTGTGTAACAATGATTGAGAGCTTTTGTTTTCTCATTGTTATGGCTACGGATTTTCAACAACGATGATGCTGAATATACAACCTTTGGAATCATGGAGTACTTGGAAGTGACGAAGATTTCGAGTAATGTTGAAGAACCAAGGAGATCATGCATGTGGACGAGAAGCTACAAAGTTTTACTTATTTTGTAATCCATATGTATTGATAGTTTTGTCACTAAAATTGACTAAGGGGGAAATTGTTAAAGCATTGCTTGGTCGAACTCGCAAGCGTTGCTATCTCAAGCTTATTTTTCAAATTTAGTTGTCAAAACTATATGTCTTAATTTCTAGTCTACTTATAGCTAAAGTCTCGGACTAGGATAGTTAAGTGTAGTTGAGCTCCAGACTCCACCGTGATCATCATTTGAAGACGAAGAACTACTCAAGGAACCAGTGGAACTTCATCGACTAAAAGGTATGTGGAGACTTGAACTTATTTATCACTCAAAAGTATATCTGCTCTATCTCCTACTCTTGAGACAAAAGTCGTATAAGTATATAGATTTCAATTATACACATTTGCTACTTCGAGCCGAGTTTAACTCGCCTATCTATTTCTCGGAATATGTGTTGGTAAGCTTTTTCTTTAGCCAAGTTCATCTTTACTCGTGACGAAAGTCATGTTGACATTTCAATATCTTGAAAATCGCTTTGATGAAAAATAGTTTGTGAATAACAACTATATAACATCCTCTAAGAATGTTTCAATGATTGAAGTGTATAGTTGAGATTATGTAACCATCTTTGGATATAAGCATATATAGTATGTTCGCACATTAGTGTATAAATCCATGAACCGGGAACCAAGTGTATGCATATGCGTGTATACAAAATTGGTGAAGGAGACAGGTTAAGTATGCGTACCCGTACGCATACTGGCGGAAGTTCACGACTGTGAATATCTGCTGAGTTTAGGAATTGACAAACTCTTAACCAGTCACCTTAAGTATGCGTACCCGTACGCATACTGACGGAAGTTTTCTACCCGAGAATTTCTGTTGAGGTTGGAAACCAAAACCAACTCAAATCTGGTTCCTTAGTACGCATACTCGTACGCATACTTAAGTTGGTTACTTTATCAAATCGGTCAGTTCATGAACTTAAACATTTAAATTATAAGGAATGCAATCTTTGCAAACCGTGGATATAATGTTCATGAATCGATTCAAGTGAATCAAACCGATTTTGTTTCAATTGTGTCTTCAAAAGATCTAAGCAATTGAACAACTCTTTAACTAGTTCATTTGAGTCATTTGAACTAGCTATGGTAAATAAGAATATGGTTGATATGAAAGTGCTCATATGGCTAACCATTTGGTTAACTGTTGTGAACCAACTAAGTGTAATCGTTTAGGTACGGTTACTCAAACCTAAATGGGATACATTTCATTTGTGTATAAAAAGCTAAGATTCGATCTAACGGTTGAAAGATATTAGCTCGAATCTAATCAGGTTTTTATCTAACGGTGGATATTGAATGCTTTGTTACTAAGCTAACATTGGTTGCAAACCCTGATTTGAAAACTATATGAAGGACAACTCTAGCAACTGGAAAAACTAATCCCCACACCTCATGTGTGATACTAGTTGTGCTAGATAGAGTCGATTCTCCTTTAACCTTAGGTTTCTTCTCGAGACCTTGTAGGTTAACGACTGAAAAATTCATTGGGATTGTGAAGCCAGACCGGACTATTTTTCTTGTAGTTGTGTGATCTGATCTTGTTGTATCTATCGTACGAGTACAATCGTGAGATTGGATTGAGATTGATATCTCTGATAGGCAAGATAGAAAAGAAGTCACACACATCTTCGTCTCATCGTTTGTGATTCCAAAATATCTTGTTTCGCTAGTCGATTAAGATTATTGCGAGGTGATCGATAAGTCTAGGCTGTTCTTCGGGAATATAAATCCGGGTTATCGATTGGTTCTTGTTCACCTTGATCTATCAAAATACGGAACAAAACTCGTAGGTATTTCTGTGGGAGACAGATTTATCTATTATCGTAGACTTTTCTGTGTGATACAGATTTGTTTATTAAAGTCTTCGACTTTGGGTCGTAGCAACTCTTAGTTGTGGGTGAGATCATCTAAGGGAATCAAGTGCGTAGTATCCTACTGGGATCAGAGACGTAAGGAACACAATTGTACCTTGGATCAGTATGAGGTTGATCGGGGTTCAACTACAGTCCAGACCGAAGTTAGTTTTTAGTAGGCTAGTGTATGTAGCGGCTTAATACAGTGTGTGTTCAATCTGGACTAGGTCTTGGGGTTTTTCTGCATTTGCGGTTTCCTCGTTAACAAAACTTTCAGTGTGTGTGTTATTTCTTTTCCCCATTATATTTTGTTATATAGTTGAAATATCACAGGTTGTGCGTTGAATCAATCAATTGGTAAATCCAACCTTTGGTTGTTGATTGAAATTGATTGATACTTGAACATTGGTCTTTGGTACCATTCAAGTGATTTCCCTTGTATTCAATTAGACTCGCAGATTTCTATTTGCTTGAGTAAGTATTGAATCGAGAAATTGAGATACAACTCTTGGATATACTTTTTATAAGATTGAGTCTGACTGTCTAGTTGATTCTCTTAAAAGTATATTGGAGTTTGTCCATACAGATTGCTAAGCGAAATATTGGGTGTGGTTGTTAGACCCCCGCTTTTTCAGGTAGTGTAGCTATCCGTCACTAAAGAGGACCAAATCCAAGACCATCCCCCGTGACTAAGTGTTATAGGTACTGAAAAAGGTGGTGATCAAAGTGGTTGGTAGCATCATGTATGACTTGAGTATTAGTGGTGTGCATGGTCAAGTAGAGCTTGGGCACACCAGTGCAGATGCGCAGAAGTAAAAGCTCAGATTGTGGATCTTGTAACTTCCTTACAGAGTTCATAAGCTGTATATTTTATGGACTCTGGACATTACCAAATCACTGCAATATTTTGTATCTAGGCTAACATGGCCACCAAGTAACTTAACACCTCCACTAGCTCTGCCTATATTACTAGGAAACACTCCATCTGAATAACTCCTAGGATCCGGAGAAGGACAAAACACCTCAGTTTTGTTGATGTTCAAATGCAAAACCCTGGCACCACCTTCATTCTGTATTAGCTGAGTACCATAAAAACCTCTATTGTATCCCCAATTATAGAGTCATCATCAAGGTACCAAGCATGTAAATCCAAAAAGCATTGAGCAACAATTTACAGGAAAGAGGATGTAATGTTAAGGCAAAAAGAAGAAGACCAAGGGGGTCCCCTTGTTGAACCCCTTGAGTAGAAGATAGAATAGAATCACTGTAATACAGTCTTGCTAGTTTAGCATAACATCACTCAGCCCATTTTGATATGATGGGGCATTTACTCCTCACTTCTTTGATAAGGGATATTCTATTAACTAAGTTTAAGGCATTCTTAAAATCTGTGAGTAACATAGTGTGTACCTTTCAGTTCCAGAAGTTTGTTTGCTGAATGCATGATTCCTTCTCCTCGACATTGGATATCTACTACAAAATTGGTGGTTACTCAAGTATGCAGTCATGGCCTGGCTCACCGAACTTGCGGCAAGCTTCGAACACAACCTTCTCCAGATGGTGACAATTGCAATTGGCCTGAGACCCCAATCAGGTTTAAGGAGTGGTGTGAGATGGGCACTAGAAATATATTCCCCTAAAACAGGAGGACATTTGCCAGAGAGCCATAAGTTCACAACACGAGAAATTGAAATTCTTTAGAAATTACAACTGTTGAACCACTTAGAGCATCGAAAAGGTGTTGTGCTCTAAGTCTATTCCTACCACATGAAGTGCCCTTGGGGAAGCTCCTAATGGCAGTCAAAACAACTTTAAAATCAACAGATACATATGCAACATCAATATCATCTGGAAGTATGATGGGAGGGGGGCATAAGGGTGTTTCAGTTGAAGCTCATGTAATGTGTGAGCAACCATGGGCCCATATCCCTATATCAAATGAACAACCTCATGTCTAGAATGGTGAAGAATAGAGGACATCATCAAATGAATAACAACAATGAAAAGGAATAACGAAGAAAGCGACGAACAACATCAACAATGATGGATTAGTTGCAAACGAAAGAGCTTGCTGGAATGTAAAAAAAGTAAAATACTCACTGGACATGTTCTTTTCATGGTAAAAAAATACAAAAAAAAATACTGATATCAAGTTATCAAAAGAATGTAAGTGGGGTATGAGCGTAGGAATATAACGCTTTTCTATTTACGGAACTAAACTAATATACATGATGGACAAAAGTAGCTAAAATGGTGAACTAAATATTTCCTCCCCTTATACTTTCCCCATTGGCCTCTCTTCTTTTCTATTCATGTTACTCCCTAAATGAAATCGCCTATAGATTTTGGAAGATGAATGGATATTTTCTGGGCTTTGGTGAACTAACTTACTTTTACTTGGTGGACTAACTCAAATGAATTTTAATTTCCAAAGGGGGAAATTACTAACATGTTAAAATTTATGAGAAAAAGGTGTGTGTGTGGTGGTGGTGGTGTGTGTGTGTGTGTGTGGGGGGGGGTGCTACAGCTAGGGTTAGCCCCCCTTTGGTTCCACCATTGCATAGAGGAATCAATCGACATAAGCTTGATTCAAGCAGGGAGATAGGGGTCTGATACATGTAAGAGGTCAAGAAATTAATGTCAAATGAAAAACAAACACAGAGCTCAAGCAATTAATGTAACTAAAGTTGACTTCTTTTTTTTGAAAATCAGAAGAAAAAAAATTAAAAACTTAATCCGTGGTTGTTGATCAAACAACAGAAAGCTATAAAACAAAAGATGAAGGATTTTAACTGTTTTTCTTCGTAACAATAAGATATTGAATTTTTAAGGGGATTTGACACATACACATATATATATATATATATATGACATTAAGTCACAACTGTGATGTTCGATGCGTCTTTTGATGAAATGTTATAAAGGAACAATGGTATTTCTTTGTTATGTGTGCTTAATATTGTTATGGTCAATACATGCTAAATAACGGGCTTCTGATATATTTGATGTTTCACTATCATGGGTTTGTTTTAATTGTCAAAACTTTTACTTTCAATTGATCAAATCTTCTATTTTTTATGTGTTCTATTGTATACATGAGAGATATGATTTTGTAAACCGGATGAATGCGAAAGTTTTTTTACAAAACATTTAAGAAAAAATTTAAATGGTGGGAATATAAAACATTTTTTATAGAATGAAGATAGCGATGAGTAGAAGTAGTACTATACCAACCCACAAAAACAGTTAATAAATATGAATTAACTTTGAGGATCTATTAGAAAGATAACTATCTCCAGTTGGTAACTTTATGGAAGATTACAAAATTAATAAAAATCTTGTGCATCTAAGGTCTAGAAACGAGCTTATAATTATGTTGTATACTGTTGTGCGGGTTAGCACTGAGTTTTTCTTTTATGTTTTGGTATTAAAAGGGAAAAGAGTTGCGAAAAAGAGTTAATGTGTGAGCATCATTTATTTTTCTAAGAGAATGTTATTTCAGAGCAAGAATGAAACTGTACAAATTTCACATCCTCTCATCGTGCAAGAGTAATTGTGTAAGAGATTGAACCCGACTATTTTATCCAGGGGACAACGATGAACTGCTTGCACAATTTTGGAAAGAACCGCAAAACGCCTTAAAGATCGCGACCTAGTCCGCGACTCAGCCATAACATTATTTTTTGTACAGGCATAATTCAGCGATTGTTCCAATAATTTTAAAATGTTTTATTCTGCCATAGAGCTCAAAAGAAAAATGATTGCTGAAACGCGATAAGTATCATTGTTTATTTCGTTTTATTAAATCATTAACTATATAATTTTTATTTAACGATTTAATATGATGCTTGGAAATTTTAGGTTACTGGATACCTAGAGTTAAATTTTATGTCTAATTTTGATTGACTGGGATTGTAATATGGATGATATTTTTCATCATGAATACCTAACATAGAAAAATATTGTTGATGTTAAACGAATGTTTTTAACACGTTGTAGAGTTTTATGTGCATTACTTGAACGAAAATGAATTGGGTCTAGAATTTTTTTTATTAGATATTCTAGACATCACGAGGATCATCCACGCAAGATTTCAGAATTTTTGGATGCCAAAACGTATTTTAAGGTATTTTACAAAACTGCATAACGTTGCTGAAAATTTCAGACAAGTTGAAATTTAGTCCTGATTATATTCGTTTATCCCAATTTTTGTATAACTATTTTGAATTATGTTACATGTACCTTTTATATGGGGAACTTATCTTCAGAAACCATTTTTGAAATTTTCCATTTGGATTTTTGGTTTGAGAGATCTGGTGATTTCAAAATCGTTATGTATGTCTGTCCAAAATAGGAAACATGATACTTGAGATTAGAGATGTAAGAAACTATATTAAAAATCATGTTTTGATTCTAATACTTCATATTCTTATTTTGGTAATGAAAAAGAAGATCATTGTTAGCAATCAAACTAGTGCCCCAAATATGATCAATGATATGCTTAGTAGAAAGTTATAAATATATGATGTTGTAACTATTGAACTTTGAATCTTTGTTTGAATCTTAGGAGAAACTTAGAGTAATGACTTTTAATTGATTTTTAAGTAATTATATAAGTGCGTACCTTGCTTATTTTTGGTTACAAATTCTCACATCCAAATGATTGTGGAGCAACGAATTTGTTGATTTCTTTGTTGATGTGGAAATAGTGGACGATGGTTTATGACCAATTGAATTTCAAAGCAAATAAGATATGTTTAATGAACTATCTATAGTTATTGTAGTGATTAAATAATTGCATTATAGATTAAAAATAAGTTGATTGTTCAATCTTAGAATGAATTTCAGGAAAACAGGATATTGAGAATTATTGTTTATGACAATAAATATGTAACTAATATAAGTTTGAAACTGATGAGGTAAAATTTGATACCAAACCAAAAACGAAATAATTGGAAACCTAGTTAAAATAAATGTGAATACCAACTCTCACCAAGAAATGAACATAATCTTGATTTTGAAGTTATTTTATGTGCTTGCAATAAACCAAGTCTCGTGACTTGGCATTGGAGGGATAGTATTATGAATACGATGAGAGGTTGGTATATATTGGTGTTTTACACCTTTTTTTTTGATAGGTTATGGTTCAAAAGTTGAACTGAATTGTATAAAAGAAAGTGGTGTTGAGATATGATCACATATCTAGTTTGGTATTGGCTTTGGTATGATCTTAGTAGTTTACTTCAGGGAGAACTATCTTATTAAAGATGTTCATACTTCCGAAATGAGAATAAGAATCTAGTTTCCGCCTATCTTGTTATTAAAATGATTGAGATTAAAAATTTGTTGATTTTGATCATTGCACTACTACTACAAATGATATGTTATGGATGAAATTAATGGTTGAATTTAACACACCAGTTATATTATAACATGATATAAAATTTGAACGTTTGCAACATGAATGAGTTAATGAAAAGTATGAGCATGTTATTCTTCCGTCTAAACTTGGTGAATTTTTTGAGAAACATTTATGTAATCTTACCGAACTCACAAAAACATATATGCATTTAGATCTTGATAGATTGTGTATGTATCAAAGGAAATAAAATGCTTGAGAATTTTACAAAACATGTTTGATGCTTCGAAGATCTTGTTTTGTAATCAAATATGATCATTTGAGTCGTGAATTAAGAGATATTGACTTTACAAGAATTGTTTGAATTTTTATCCTCTATGTTGTGCCAAGCGTTTTTGAATTTCGATCATTGGTTTATTATTTTTTCACAGTTTTTTGGATCTTTAGATATTGTTTTGAAATTATTGAGTCAAAAAATAGTGGAGGTTCCATATCCCGTGTTTTACCAACTTTAATTCAAATTAGAGGAACTATAAAAATGAAAGTGACAAGTAATTCACTAACAATGAACATATATAGTGAGACTAAAATTTAGTCATGAATGTTTCATTGCTTATAATTGGAAGATATAACTTCCCACTCAGAGTAAATTTGTTTTTCAAAAATTTAATATTTGGCAAAAAGTTTTATGAGCCTATTTTTTTAGATAAGCAAACAGAGAATATATACTTCGCTGACACTTACACTCATGTCGCTAAATTAACTTACATTCTTGTTTTGTTGATGTTGTTTCTACTATGCATGATTTGTTATAAGGCATAAGTATAAATATATACTTGATTGTGTAAGTTAAAGGTAAGAATATATGTAGACAAAGCATGGAAAACTTGTAGTTTCTACAAGAACAGAATGCATATAAGTTAGATAAGTCATCATATATATTCTGAAACAAATTTGAAGCAACTGAATGGGAAACTTCTTTACTTGATTAGTTCGAATGATTTCAGAATTAATGAAAGTGAAATGCATAACACTCATTGTTATATATTCATAAGTGATTTGTTGTATTTATATTATAACTCATATTTGAAAATGAGAGCATGCTTAGTTTACTATTTGACATGAAAGACTTGAGTGATGATAGTTTGTATGTTTCAATTGAATTTGTTCTTCTTTTGGATCTATTTCATTACAATGAAAAGAGATATCTAAAATAAATATAAGTATATAGTCTGACTGTAAACTCGTTTTCACTTTCTAGTTTTAGTGTTAATGCTTTTGATAGTGTATGTGCGGGCACTAAACATGAGTATTTAGCTTAGTATGTTTCTTTGCTATGCAATCAACTATATACATAATCATTGTAGAGGGTGTAACGGATCAGAGTTTTTCTACTCCGAACGAATCGGGTCACGATCCGCTTGGAAAGCTCCGACTATCTCCGAATGAATCGGGTCACGGCGGGTTGCCAAAAAATAAAAGTTGGCAAATTGCCAAAAAAAAAAAAGAATTGACCAGTTGCCAAGAAAATAAAAGTTGGCCAATTGCCAAGAAATAGGAGTTGTCCAGTTGCCAAGAGTCGTTCAGTTGCCAAGAAAATAAAAGTTGGCCAATTTCCAAATAAAGAAGAGTTCACCACTTTCCAAGAAAATAAGAGTTGGCCAGCTGCCAAGATAAGTAAGAGTTGGCCAATTGCCAAAAAAAATAAGAGCTGCCCAGTTGCCAAGAAAATAAGAGTTGGAAAGTTGCAAGTGTCAGGGTTACAATCATCTCCAAACATATGGTATGAACTGCCAAAACAACAGCCAACGCTTTCGGATGATATGAACAACCTTGTAGAGTTGTGCTGATGTTACGCCCAATAACTAAACCTGCTTAGTTGTTAGGATTACAACCTAATTAAAGCATGAAATCTAGATTATCGATCTTAAGAACCATTTTTACATAAAGTGCTAACAACAAAGCCCGAACTCTCTGATACTGTATAATTGAAAGTCTCTCATGTGATAGATATATTAATATGTTGTTTACAGAATAAAGAAAGGATACATATAACAAAAGATACACAATAACACTAGATTCGATAAAGCTCTCTGTGCGCTCCATTTCTTCTGATTACTGAAACTGAAGCGGGGACAAGTGAACATCATTCCAAAGGGTGCCCACTGGAGACATATAACTTTCAAGTAATCACTAATATGCTTCATAGTTCTAAAGAATAGTAATTAAACATGCCATCGTGCATAACATGCATAAGAGTAATTTCCTCAGATACCTCGATATGATATTGCCTCATCTGAGCTATTAAAAACATAAAATGGGATATAAAATAGAAGGTAATATTATTGCGCTTCGCGCGCTAGATAGATGTATTGCACTTCCCGCGCTACATAATATTGTACTTCCCATGCTAGTAGGACTTATCAAGGAGCTGTGGGGAGACCACAAACGCTCCTCAAAGAAAATTACATAACACACATCAAATTATTCACCAAACAATCAACATACATCGAATTATAACATTCATGAAAGATTTTTTTTTTTTTTGTTAGGTCAAATAGATTTATTGAAGCAAAAAAAAGGCAATCAACACGAGAACTTCCCAAGAGGTCACCCATCTTAGTACTACATTCATGAAAGCAAAGTCATTCTAATTCCACCTCCTTCGATATTGTGTACCATAATGAGAATATCCGTAAAAAAATACCAACCACTAATTGTCAACTCAAGTATGTAAGATTTGAGCAGTAGCATGATATTAAATAAAAGATCTAGGGTGTCAACTGAATTTGAATATTAATAATATTAAAAGGATTGATTAGAAATTGAAGTTCATACATATATATATATATATATATATATATATATATATATATATATATATATATATATATATATATATATATTTCATTTTCAAATATTCTTATTCCTTATCTAACACTAACGTTATATTTCATTTCTCAACTACATTTCTGTCTAAAGTCTCTTATGACTAACAATGCGCAGATTAAAGTGATAGTAAGTCACTGATCAACCAATACCACAACTAACTGTTAAATTGATACTCACCAAAAACTCCACTTAGAAACAATCATATGTTAATTATATTTGTATACGTATACTTACATTTGGTTCTAACCAGCACTATTTCAATGAGAACCATGTGAAAAAGCGGGGGTCTAACAACACCACCCAATATTTCCATTAGCAATTTGTATGGACTAACTCCGAAATACTTTGCTAGAGAATCAACTAGACAGTCAGACTCAATCTAGATAAAAGTATCTCAAGGAGTTAATATCTCTCTCTTGATTTGATTTTTACTCAAGCTAAAAACAATAGCGAGTCTTTATCAAATACAAGGAATAACTTGGACGGTACCAAAGACCAATGTCCAAGGATCAATTAATATCAATCAACAACCAAAGGTTGGATTTCCAATTGATGATCACGAACTCACAACCTGTATTATTTCAATTATACAAAATATAATACGGAAAAGAAATAACATAGACACCAGAAATTTTGTTAACGAGGAAACCGCAAATGCAGAAAAACCCCTGGACCTAGTCCAGATTGAATACACAATGTATTAAGCCTCTACAAACACTATCCTACTCCAAGCTAACTTCGGACTGGACTATAGTTGAACCCCAATCAGTCTCCCACCGATCCAAGGTACAGTTGTACTCCTACGCCTCTGATCCCAGCAGGACACTACGCACTTGATTCCCTTAGCTGATCTAACCCACAACCAAGAGTTGTTGCAACCCAAAATCACAGACTTGATAATAAACAGATCTGTCTCATACAGAAAAGTCTATCAAAGGATAAATCTGTCTACCACAGATAAACCCTAGGTTTTGTTCCGTCTTAAGATATAAAATCAAGGTGAACAGGAAACAATTGATAATCCAGTCTTATATTCCCTAAGAACATCCTAGATTAATCAATCACCTCTCTACAATCCTTCCTGACTACACAGGCGGTTTGTCGAGGAATCACAAACAGTGAGGCGAAGATGTTTGTGACTTCTTTATCTTGCCTATGGAGAACTCTCACGATCTCAAGCCAATCAATCGATTGTACTCATACGATAGAAGATGCAAGATCAGATCACACAACTACGATGAAAGTAGTATCGGTCTGACTTCACAATCCCAATGAAGTCTTTAAGTCGTTAACCTAGTTTTAGAGAAGAAAACCAAAGGTTAAAAGGAGAATCGACTCTAGCGAGCGTACTAGTATCACACAGACGTGTGGGGATTAGTTTTGCACAATGATAGATGTCTCCTTTATATAGCCTTCAATCAGGATTTTGCCTTAGGTACAAAGCAATCCCCTTATTCACCGTTAGATGAAAACCTGATTTAGATTTAAGCTAATATTTCTCAACCGTTAGATCGAAAACTTAGCTTGTCACACACACTTGGGTAGACGTTTACTGGGTTTGTGAAAACCATGTCCAAACGTGTACGTGTATGTTGGTTCAACATAGTAACCCAAAAGGTTAACCATATGAGCATTTCATATTAACCTTGTTCTTCTTCACCATAACTAGTTCAATTGACTCAAATGAACTAGTTAAAGAGTTGTTCAATTGCTATGAGATCTTATGTAACTACACAAGACACAATTGAAACAAAGATGATTCGATTCGATTGAATCGGCTCATGAACATTATAGCCACGGTTTGCATAAATCATTCCTTAGTAATTTAATGTTTCATATTCAGAGCACATCTTTAGATCATAACCTCTTAAGTTCACAAACAAGTTCGCGGACTTAAGTTAATCGGTTGAGTTTTCCAAACTCAGCAGAAATTCTCGGAAAGAGAACTTCCGCCAGTTCGCGGACTTAGCACACAAACGAGTTTTGGAAAATCCAGCAGAAATTCTCAGTCGAGAACTTCCGACAGTTCGCGGACTGAGTCTGCGGACTGGGTTCGCGGATTTGGCAAGCCAATTCCACAATCCTCCCGATTTCTCTTGATCAACAAAGTTCGAAAACTTCGGTTCAAGGAATACATGGTTATGTAATCTAAACTCTCATTTCAATCATTGAGACATTCTCAGAGGACGCTATGTAGCCGTTATTCACAAACCGATTCACGTCAGAGCAATTCTCAGAGTGATTGAGACTTTTCATGACTTTCGTCACTAGGTGAAGATAAACTTGATTAAAGCGAAACGCTTTACCAACACACGATTTCGAAATAAAAGATAAGCAATGAATGCTCAGCTCGAAATTTCAAATGTGTATGATCTAGTCTATATAGCATACGACTTTTGTCTCATAAGAAGTAGGAGATAGAATAGATAGACTTTTGCGTGATAGATAAGTTCAAGTCTCCACATACCTTTTTGTTGATGAAGTTCCACGGTTCCTAGTATAGATCTTCGTCATTGTATGCTGAATCGCCATGAAGTCCTTGAGCTCAACTACACTTTTCTATCCTAGTCCGAGACTTAGCTATGTAGGCTAGAAATCAAGACTCATAGTTTTGATCACTAACATTGACAAGCATGCTTGAGATAGCAACGCATGCGAGGTCGACCGAGCTATGATCTAACAATCTCCCCCTTTGTCAATTTTAGTGACGTAACTATTAATATATATGGAATACAAAAAGATAAACTTTAGTGGCTCCTATTCCATAGTCTAATTTTCAACTTTCCCTAAGATCTTCGTCCTTCCAAGTACTCCAATGATCCCAAAGGTTGTAAGTTTAGCATCACCGTTGTTGAAGATCCGTAGCTATAACAATGAGAGAAATCGAGATTCTCGATCATTATTATACAGTGTCATAGTATTATTATGTAATATCAAATTCCAATTGTATCACGACTTTAACAATAATACTACGGTGATATGTATCACTCCCCCTTAGTCAATACTCCATTTCGATCTTGGAAACCACTCCCCCTTACACAATGATCCGTAAACTATATGCATTTGTAGTGTGAACTACATTATTTCTCCCCTTTTTTGTAAATAAAATTGGAAAAGGTACAAGAACGGGATCATAATGAAATTTCCACAAGAGACATTTCATAGACTGAAAGAAAGATACATACCAACTTAATTTAGATGCAATCATAAAGCCGAAGCTAAATGCATTTATCAAGGAGTTTTAAGATACAAGATAACCCCTATAAAATTCCACAGCCGCACACCTCGCAAGATATTACCATTAAGCACAAGTTCAAAAGAACTCTTCCTCATTTGATGTCATTCCCGAAAGAACAACAAGAGCGACCTTAATTTCGAAAGAAAAGAAGGATTTTTAAATTGGACACCAAAAACCATAGAAATAATTTTCTATATCCAAAACTCAACCAAATTAATCACAAGAAAACCCATGATTAATTTAATTGGAATACGCAACTAAATCAAACGATAAAAGTGATCAATTGAAGGTGCTCAACATAAGTAAACTTACGGAGCTACGACTAAGGTAATCATACAGAGACGACTAACTTAATCGTTCACATACTCAACATAAGGAAAAACCTTATGGAATATACGACTACATTAACCAATAGAACATGATTAGTATAGCCGTTCATATACTCAACACAAGAATTTGTGGAATATATGAAAACTCAACTAGATTAATTACAAGAGAACCTATAATTAATCTAATTGGAATACAAACAACCAAACTAATCACCGAAGTAATCAATTTAATTATTTTGGGCTCAACATAAGGGAACTTATGGAACGCCGACTAAGTTCATCATAGAATATTACAACCTTAACCGTACATGTACTCGACGTAAGAAAGAAAACTTATGGAGTACAAACTAAATAACCAAACTGGTTGATTAATTTAGTTCCTAATGCTCGACATATAGCATCTTATGGAACAACCAACAAGCCAATAAGAATAATCGACTTAGTTGTATCGTGCTCAACATAAGACACTCAATGGAGCCTTCACGGTGAAACATAGCAAGATAGATCAATGAAGATCAATACCGTGGATAACATACGAGGATCTATTCTATTTTCCATCAGTATTTTCATAACGACATAATAAACTTTATCCTTGTCACATAAAATATTTTATCATATTTTTCATCAAGTAAATGACTGCATAGGCATAACTTTTGTATTTGTCAAAAGTCCATTCGTATTTTCATCAATACGAATACCAATTTATGAACGACTTTACTTTTGACAACATATGGGATCTTCAAGTTCACGGATGCAAACAATACATATCCAATAAACAATTGCAATATTACAAAATCATAAAGATTAGTACTGCAATAACAATCTTTGCCCTTAGAAGGTAGAATCATTCTTTTTTGCACAGATTTATACCAAGAGTGGTTACCAAAAGCGTATAAAAGGATTTCCTTACCAAAGAAGAACATACAAAGTCATTGACGACTATGCACCATAGTTCACATGAGATGATTGTGAACACTCAAGAATATATAGAAATGTGAACTACTACCCATTCTCGAACTTCCTTCTTTGTGATTCACCAACATCACTCTTGTAACAGCCACAAAATAGCTTAGAATAGGAATTCTCCAAGAATCCCAGTGCCCAAGTCCAAGAGAATAGAACAAGTGCAACGAAACGGAGCAAACAATAAAAAAATAAGAGACAGGACAAAGACCAATATTAAATCATCCAAATTCAACAATTCTCATCTCCATTTTGAAGGGAATTCAATAAGGAAGAGAATGCAAAAAGAATGAGGTAAATCCGAGTTCGGACGAAGAACTTACGACAAAAACAAGTTTACCGAATATCGACGTCAAGTATGCATACGGGTTTGCGAACTTAAACCCCTGGATTTTGATTTTGAATGTTGTTATGCATACTTGGTATGTGTACCATGTAGTCCAAACATCCTGAACTATTATTTTGAAATCTAAACATTTAATAACCTTAAACACATATCAAGTTAGGTAGAAATGAACGATAAGCAAGATTATTATAAGTATTCTAAGAAAATAAAAGTACAAATCTTGCTCAAGTTTATAGACATACCTCTTTAGATGAATCCAATCGAATTCTACCGCCTTACCGAACATAATCTGTGTGCCCCAATTCTTGCGCTTCCCTCACCGTATACAAAGCAGGGCATTCCTTGGTGAGGATGCACTTCCAACACAATCAAGTTGCGTTGGGGTGAACAAAGTCTTGCTCACCACAAGTGACCTTTGGATTATCATGAAATAGATCACTTTTAGAACCTTTCACATCCAATTCCATTATTCCAAAAAACTTGTTAAGTTCCAACATCATGGATACTGTCTTTTCCATAGTCATGGAGTTTTCTGGAAGATCATTTCTTTTCACACTCAAAACATCATTACCTTTCTTCGGTATCCACTTCTAAGTGTGTTTAGGAACAGTCGGAACCTTCTTCCCATCACTCTCTTCTAGAATTCTTGGAAGATAATTGGATTGACTATTCTTTTGCAAGTTAGTCTTTCTCCAATTGGGAGCATCGGATCTTGTCTTCGTCATTACGAAGTTATCCTTTTGATAACCATTGCGATTATGAAAAGGATTCGTATGATGTTTATAAGCAAATCTAGGTCTATCATAGCACTGATTCCTTTCCTAAAGGTTGGACAATTACAACCTGTAACGTTAAGAGGATCAGTCTTAACGTATGATCTTGGTTTCACAACTTCTTGTGATGCCCAAACAAGAACATCATGATGTTTATCATTCCTTATACGGAAACGACATCTCCTTTCCAGGTGACATTTATTTCCGCAATAGTGGCAAACATAAGGAATGTTCTTATCTCAATCCGTGTGTGCTAACTTTGGAGGTTGATAAACTTTGCTCTTTTGAACCTTAACTGCCGGAGAAGGTATTTCACTTTTGCCATAAGTGGAAACCTTTTGTTGAGAAGAATCACTAGCCTTGACAAATTTTACCTCTTTGCTAGTACTTGGAGCATCTATTCCCTTATAGCCCAATCCTCGTGTATCACGATGATTTTTACTTGCTCCTAGCATAGTGGTTAATTTGCTTGAACTAGTATTGAACTTTTTTAAGTCATCTTCCAACATCTTGATTTTATAAAGATCAACAGCTAAATCAGCCTCAAGGCGTTTTTCTCGAGTGAGATAAGCGCTTTCTCTGTCGTCAAAACTTGTTTGCTGGAAGTTAAACCTTGCTTCAGATTCTGCAAGTTTCTCTTCCAACAAAAAGTACTTTTGATAAATATTATCACATTCAAGTGACTTCATACGTAGGTTTTCCTCAGAATCCTTGAGGATCGATTCGGTAGAACGATTCGAAAAATAAACACCTGCGTAACATCTTCTCAATTTCTTGTTTTCTCGACAGAGAGGAGTCAGAAGAGGTGTGACATGAGAAGTTTTAATCTTCTTCGTATTCCACGAATCCAAAAACTTCACATACTATGAGACTTCCTCATCAACATCTCTATCAATATCTGAATCACCTTCTGTTCTTCTAGGAGAGTTTCCCAATCAACAGTTTTTTCATCAAGAGAATGTTTGGATATTGACTTAGATGTGACAGTTCTCTCAGGTGAATCCAAGCTTTTAGAATCATCTGGTAATTTCTGAACTGGTACGTTATTAGAGATAGACTCATCCATAATCAGATCGCTACAAACACAGACTTATAAGGTCTTTAACGTGTTTGCCTGCTCTGATACCAATTGAAAAAGTGAGGGTCTAACAACACCACCCAATATTTCGATTAGCAATCTGTATGGACTAACTCCGAAATACTTTGCTAGAGAATCAACTAGACAGTCAGAATCAATCTAGATAAAAGTATCTCAAGGAGTTAATATCTCTCTCTTGATTTGATTTTTACTCAAGCTAAAAACAATAGCGAGTCTTTATCAAATACAAGGAATAACTTGGACGGTACCAAAGACCAATGTCCAAGGATCAATCAATATCAATCAACAACCAAAGGTTGGATTTCCAATTGATGATCACGAACGAACAACCTGTATTATTTCAATTATATAAAATATAATGCGGAAAAGAAATAACACAGACACCAGCAATTTTGTTGACGAGGAAACCGCAAATGCAGAAAAACCCCGGGACCTAGTCCAGATTAAATACACATTGTATTAAGCCGCTACAGACACTAGCCTACTCCAAGCTAACTTCAGACTGGATTATAGTTGAGCCCCAATCAGTCTCCCACCGATCCAAGGTACAGTTGTACTCCTACGCCTCTGATACCAGCAGAATACTACGCACTTGATTCCCTTAGCTGATCTCACCCACAACCAAGAGTTGTTGCAACCCAAAATCACAGACTTAATAATAAACAGATCTGTCTCACACAGAAAAGTCTATCAAAGGATAAATCTGTCTCCCACAGATAAACCCTAGGTTTTGTTCCGTCTTAAGATATAAAATCAAGGTGAACAGGAAACAATTGATAACCCGGTCTTATATTCCCGAAGAATAACCTAGATTAATCAATCACCTCTCTACAATCCTTCCTGACTACACAGGCGGTTTTTCGAGGAAGCACAAACAGTGAGACGAAGATGTTTGTGACTTCTTTATCTTGCCTACAGAGAACTCTCACGATCTCAAGCCAATCAATCGATTGTACTCGTACGATAGAAGATGCAAGATCAGATCACAAAACTACGATTAATGTTGTATCGGTCTGGCTTCACAATCCCAATGAAGTCTTTAAGTCGTTAACCTGGTCTTAGAGAAGAAAACCAAAGGTAAAAGGAGAATCGACTCTAGCGAGCGCACTAGTATCACACAGACGTGTGGGGATTAGTTTTTCACAATGCTAGATGTCTCCTTTATATATCCTTCAAATCAGGGTTTTGCCTTAGGTACAAAGCAATCCTTATTCACCGTTAGATGAAAACCTGATTTAGATTCAAGCTAATATTTCTCAATTGTTAGATCAAAAACTTAGCTTGTCACACACACTTGGGTAGACGTTTACTGGGTTTGTGAAAACCATGCCCAAACGTGTACGTGTATGTTGGTTCAACATAGTAACCCAAAAGGTTAACCATAGGAGCATTTCATATTAACCTTGTTCTTATTCACCATAACTAGTTCAATTGACTCAAATGAACTAGTTAAAGAGTTGTTCAATTGTTATGATATCTTATGTAACTACACAAGACACAATTGAAAAAAAGATGATTCGATTTGATTGAATCGGCTCATGAACATTATAGCCACGGTTTGCATAAATCATTCCTTAGTAATTTAATGTTTTATGTTCAGAGCACATATTTAGATCATAACCTCTTAAGTTCACAAACAAGTTCGCGGACTTAAGTTAATCGGTTGAGTTTTCCAAACTCAGCAGAAATTCTCGGAAAGAGAACTTCCGCCAGTTCGCGGACTGAGCACACAAATGAGTTTTGGAAAATCCAGCAGAAATTCTCGGTCGAGAACTTCCGACAGTTCGCGGACTGAGTCTGCGGACTGGGTTCGCGGATTTGGCAAGCCAATTCCACAATCCTCCCGATTTATCTTGATCAACAAAGTTCGAAAACTTCTGTTCAAGGAATACATGGTTATGTAATCTAAACTCTCATTTCAATCATTGAGACATTCTCAGGGGACTCTATGTAGTCGTTATTCACAGACCGATTCACGTCAGAGCAATTGTCAAAGTGATTGAAACTTTTCATGACTTTCGTCACTAGGTGAAGATAAACTTGATCAAAGCGAAACGCTTTACCAACACACGATTTCGAGATAAAAGATAAGCAATGAATGCTCAGCTCGAAATGTCAAATGTGTATGATCTAGTCTATATAACATACGACTTTTGTCTCATAAGAAGTAGGAGATAGAATAGATAGACTTTTGAGTGATAGATAAGTTCAAGTCTCCACATACCTTTTTGTTGATGAAGTTCCACGGTTCCTTGTATAGATCTTCGTCGTTGTATGATGAATCTCCATGAAGTCCTTGAGCTCAACTACACTTTTCTATCCTAGTCCGAGACTTAGCTATGTAGGCTAGAAATCAAGACTCATAGTTTTGATCACTAACATTGACAAACATGTTTGAGATAGAAACGCATGCGAGGTCGACTGAGCTATGCTCTAACACCATGATATTCCCACTACCCTTGCCATCACCTTTCATTCAATTATAATACATCAAACTTGAGATATTGGAAGAGGACAATTAAACACTAAGTATCTTTTAGTACAAATTACTGCAAATGCATCCATGCGGTACCCTGTATTAGAAAATTCTAATTATATTTCTCCTAATCATATTCTGCAAAAATGACATGGCAAGATATTTACATCAAAGTTGAAAGTGCAAACAAGAAATGTGATCCTCTCTGCCAGATGGCAAGTCCTCTGAACAATACTACTAATTAACTTTTCAATCTCGGAAAATCTCCGATAAATATTGGGAATAAAACAAACACACGTAATAATGGTCTAATCCATACCAAATATTAACACCATAATATTATTTTTAAAACGGGTTATTTTGTTTTTGGTACTCAGGTTTTGTCCGACTTTTGAGTTTGGTCTAACATTTGTCCAGCTTGGTGTTTGGCACTTGGAATTGACGTTGACCCGCTTTGACTTGGTAAGAGTTTGACTTCAGTTTTTTAATTATTTTAAAAATTAAATAAAATCTAATTACTATTGTAGTTTACTATTTTAGCCTTTTACTTTACCAAAAAAGTCTCCCCAACTCTCGAAATCATTTTCTACTTCGCTTCTTCCGCCTCCAGACCCTCGACAAACACCACAACTCTCCATATTCATAACACAGACACAGATTCTTCTCCTCTCTCAAATCTAACTCCCTGCTACTGCTATTCTACTCTATTTTTTCCAGAGACTAATTGGATTTAGTTATGGTACAGTTTGTGTTTAGTTAGGGTTTTGATATTTTGAAAATTTGAGGGTTTAAATGAAAAGTTATATTAGGATTTCGATTCATCTACGGGTTTCAATTTTGGTTCATGACAGAACCAATCTAATAGGGGTTTCAGTAAGCGTTTCAATTAGCGATTTGTTACAAGGACATACATGCTATTATTGAAGAATTTGATAAATTTGAATAATTCTCAGTTACAACTTGAAGAAGAATTGTTATATGGGTTTGTTGTAATTGAGGTGAAAATGGTTGTGTTAATGTTAAGAATGAAAATTAGGGTTTTTGATGGCTGAGTTTGATTTCAAAATTGAGAAATGGGTGATTTGTGGCAGAGAAATGGTTCAAGAATGGAGTTGTTGAATGGTTCCTGATGGGTTTATCTAATTTCCGAGGTTGAGATGGGTAATGAAACTCTAATGGCAATGGGGAGATAGGGTTGTTGTTGATTTAAATAGAAGATGGGTTTTGTTAAGAATGAAATCTGTAAGTGGTGTGGTTTGCTGCACAGGAGAACAATAGATCTGAGTCTGTTGAGTTGGCAGTGTAATGGCCTAGCCTGAGGTTGATTGATACATAGATGGTGGATGAGATTGGTATCAGAAGTTGTGGTTGTGAATTTGCAGTGACTAGATGTATGTTTAGGTTGTCTATGAGACAGAAGACAAGCAGTGGGGTTTGGTTTTGAGCTGGTGAGCTTTACGCTGAGATTAGAAGTGAGCAGGAAGAGGTGATGTGGTTCAGTTGGCTAAAAAGGGTGTGAAACAATCTTGTTGTAGTAATTGCAGGTGGAGATAAAATGGCTAGGAAGTGGTGGTTGATTGAGGATCAGGTTAAGAGGTGCAAGCTGGTGATAGCAGTTGTGGATCTGATATGCTGCAGTGATGATTCATGTGTAGTTCAGCTGTTACTGTTGGTGTCTGGCAGAGAAACAAGAAGGAAATAGTTCAGATGGTGGTGTTGGTGTGAAGGCAGGGTCTGAGCAGCTGAAGCTAAGAAGAAGTTACAATTGGAATGTATTTCTGCAGGTTTGAGGCTGTGAGTTCAGTCTGGTGATAGTGAGGCAAATGAAGTTTGCGATGGTTGTGATAAAGAGGCAATGAAAACAATGGTGGTGGTTGCGACGGTGATGTGTTAAGATAAAATGAGTTTGCCTGAATGATTTTGATGTAATGTAAATTCTAATAGAGTGAAGGGTATGTTTGTAATCTGGTTTCACATTTTAATTTTATGTAAATTTATTAATAATTTGTAAACAAAAAGTCAATATTTAACTTGGTCAATGGAAGTCAACGTGAATTTCAAGTACCAAACACCAAGCTGGACAAATGTTAGACCAAACTCAAAAGTTGGACAAAACCTAAGTACCAAAAACAAAATAACCCTAAAAAAAATCATAAAAAGATAAAGTGGTACCATAAGAGGTGAAAAGCTTCTTAGAACAGTTAATTAGAAAATATGGACCTCATGTAATTCCATGGAAGAGACGATATCCATATAGAGATTTCATTTTACCATCGAACTATTCCAAACAAATGCTATGCCATATGTTTGTATATGTATAATATGGATTTTAAGCGATCTAGTAGCACCAAAATAAACTACCACTTGCCAAGAATCTTGCCGTAATATAATTCAAATCTAAATGGAATTCCTAAGAGGATCAGAAATACAACCTAACAAGTCTGACGGAATAACTGTCATATTCAAAAAATTCCACAACCACTTCATGTGCAACAACTAACTATTATGATTAACCATCTCTTAATCTACTTCTATTTCTAGCTACCTTAAATTTTGAACATCAAAAAATTGACTTGATCGACCAATTTCTACATGTCCGTACCGGACAAAAGTGGTTTTCCTTTTCCCTCTCCAAATATATGCAAATTGATACACGGAAAAGAAATTATGATTATTATCTACCAGGACCTAGTAAAAATGTAAACAAGCATGTATCCAAGAGAAAAGAAAACACTTTCTATCGCAAGGAATTTCTCCAGACTCGTCAACATAGTCTTTAGTCTGTACTTGGTAATTTTTTACACAAAATTCTGAAATTTAATAATATAACTCATGCACAATACCAATGAAAAATACCCATTTCTTGGTTTGAAAGTCTCCAATATCCTCATGCATAAAATTCAATCAATAGTTATTAGTTCATTTTAACTTTTTCACGGATAAGTTGTAAGCTACAAATGAAACAAAATTACATTTACACAAATAGGTTCAGACTTCAATAAATTTACTTAAAATAATTATAATGATTAGTCACTCATTCCTTAGCTAAAATGTAAGATTAAAAATCATTTTCAAGGAAACAAACTCATAATAAGAAGTTTATGTATCTCTATCTCTACCAACATTATCTTCATGCAAAAACGCAAACTCCTTGTCTCATTATTTCACTTGAAGTTTATCTCTTTATTGCTTTAAATGAATTCTTCATCACATAATTCCAACAATAATCCAAGCTCCCTAATCACATCCTGAATCTAATTAACCACCGGAAGCGCTCATTTTTCTCTCTATATTTTGCTGATTTTTTCCAACTCTAGCTTAACTAAAAACTCATCACAAACTATATTCCTTTAAGTGTGTATATATGATGAGTCATGGGCTAAATCCTTAATCCACACCTTTGGGTGTTTCTTACCAATAGCTTTTTGGACACAAATTAAGTAAGAGACTAAAGTACCCAATTCATATATTTGCAGAATAATATGATTTTTATTAAAACCCCCAAATTCACATGAAGAACCCTAATTTCAAAATACTTGAATCAAGATAGCTATCCATGAAATTGATGTTCCTTACAATTTATCCAAAGTTCTATATCAAGCAAAACACCAAAACCAGTATTCAATTTCTTCAAAATAGTGAAGAATATCATTTGGATGAAAATCAAGAGAAGATAACTTCTAACTTTAATTCCGCTTCGTTGATAGCTCTAAGTAACAAATATATATCAATTTAAAACATAATTACTTCACTTTCATGAATGAAATTTGCTAATATTCTTCCTTGAGGATTTTTATAAGAAAAAAGAGGAAAGATGATGAAACAAAAATGAGCTCCTCCTATTTTATTCAAATTTAGACAGACTCACTATTTAGAAGCAATATTCTTCATCAAGGAACCCAAAATTGTTAAAGGCACACAAACATTAAATTTTCATTTTCCTATTTTTAGCATATCCATTGTAGAATTTGAATTCTAACCCTAATGGGTTCTGTTAAACCCGAGAAAAAGGTTCGTACTGTCACACTATTAACCCTTTAAAAAGAAATTTGTCCCGAAAGTTCAAAATAAAACTTAAAAGTGAAGAATATTACTTGTGGTCACATTATAATCAAAGGACTGACAAGTCCACAACTCACAGTATCGAATGAACCGAAACTTCACTAATACCAATTGTGACAGATCGGAATTTTTTTGCTCTGAACGAATTGGGTTATAATTCGCTTAGCAAGCTCCGAGTCTATGATATGCCACTCGAGAAACCGGACATTCAAATTTACGATGCAAATATTCATCGAATTACCCTAAACTGCTTTAAATGGAAGCACAAATAGCTTTTATTCTTCAAACAAAAATAATAGACGGCCAGTTGCCAAAATAAGAAACGTCCATTTGCAAAAAATAAGAGTTGGCCAATTTCCAAAAAAAAACTAATAACAGTTGGTCAATTGCCAAAAAAATAAGAGATGGCCAGTTGCCAAGTAAATAAGAGTTGGCCAATTTCCAAAAAAAGAACAGTTGCCAAGAGATGGCCAGTTTTCAAGAAAGTAAGAGTTGGTCAGCTACCAAGAAAGTAAGAGTTGGCCAATTGCCAAAAAAAAAGTTGGTCGTTGCCATGAAAGTAAGAGTTGGCCAATCGCCAATATCAGGGTTGCAATCATCTCCGAACAGATGGTACGAACCGCTGATAGGTTCCTAAAATACATCTTTTGAGTATCAATTTCTTGTGCTTTTCTTAGCTATTTTTCTTGTATTTTTGTATATTACGCTTTGTTTTGCATTTTGTAGATATTTTGGAGTCATGCGACAAGAAACAAGGCGAAAAGAGGCTCAATTCATTGCTTGGAAGCTTGGGCATTGGCGGAGTCAAAGCACAGTAGGGCAGTCAACTGAATGCTGTTAAATACAGGCAGACGTTTGTTAAGGGGCGCCCTTTCACATTTACAACTTATACTCCTGAAACTAGGTCGAGAAAACACAAGTACAGTTTCTTTCACTGAACCATGAAGAACAAAAACTGTTGAACCAAGTTCACCGTCTTCCATGCCATAGGGTGACTGCCGATGGTTATGAGAGTTTTAGAAGCTGAGAAGAACAGAGAGGTTTCGCTGGAGTTTTGGGTTGTATTTCAGATAGAAATTAGCAAAGCCATGGGGAAGAATACCTGCTGCTGCTGCCATTGATTTTGGTAGTGGAAGAAGAGTTTTGGGTACTGGAATGAACAAGGAAAGTTGGGTTTGATGTGACTTCGATTTTGGCAGCAGAAGTGAACGAATCTGGGTGATGTCATGGGCCAAGAAAATCAGTTGAAGTCTCATGTTCGTGTGGCCATACATATTGAATGGATGTAGACGATTGAAGGCAGTGTTTGAGTTCTTAAATGAATGGGAAGAATGGGTTATTGTGTGATTGAATTATTATTGCTTGCAGGGAAGGAGATGTGCAAAGTATCACCAACAGTAAGCTCAAATATGTGTTATCAGTTTCTTTCACACCAGGTGTTTGTAGAAAGACCTGAAAAGTAGTTTCACAGCATCAATGTCAGTTGCGACTAGCTCAGTTCCACCAGGCTTCACCACTGCTGGTTAAGCCGTGAGTGTTTACACAAGGGGTTACAATGATCAGTGGTTGCTCTCGACAGATTAGGTGATGTTTTAGGAGAAAAGTTAGGTACTGGTGGTGTTTTGAGTTAACAACTTTGGCTCGAGAAAGAGAGGAGAAACAAGTGATTTGGGTGAGGAGTTGCGGTCGGTCATAGCCATAGTTCAGAGGTTGGATACGGTTCAGAGACTGAGATGAATGAGGAGCAGGGAATTCAAGTTACAGATACAAGTATTTGCCTGGCCGACAAGACAGGAAACTCAGGGATGTCGTTGTTGTCGTTTGATTGAAGCAAGAAAGGGTAAGGATTAAAGACAAAATTTGGAAGTTGTGAAGAAAGAGGAGTTGGGTTTCAATCCGATTCGGATTCACAGGAATTGAAGAGATATAAAAGGGGTTAAACCTAAAAGTTACATGGATCATCTCATAGCCCCTCCTTCACCACTGCCGCAAACCTAGTTTCAGCGAGCTTTGCTCGCTGAACCACCACCACCATCTGCATATCCACCTGCATTCCGCCAGCATCTCTCTTGCATCTTCATTACCATTATTACCACCTGCATTACCTTCCATTGCATATCATCTCCACCAATTCAACACTTCACCTCATCTGCACATTATCAGCACTTCATACCATTCCATTTCAAGACCACCTGCATATACCCACCAGATCCATTCATACAACCATCAACTGTAGCAGCTGGAGTTCAAATCAATCTTCCATCCACTATAGCACCTTCCATCCGTCGCCTGCATCTCACCACTTCACAACATCAAGGCAGCAGATCTGCAGGAAACTACTACAACAGCAACAACCATCATCATTCCATTGTTACCAGGCCACGAAGTTCACCACTACCAGCTACATCATTCCACCACAACCATCAGTTGTTGTTTGTTTGGTTTTGTATTCCTGTTTTCCATTTGTTGTTTTGCTTTGTTTACCATGAACTCCAGTAGCTAATTGCATCTTGATTAGGGACGATTTCGACGTCCGAACATGAACTCCAATTGATATTTAAAAAGCCTTTTTCTTGCAATTATATTGTTATTGCTCATTCTCTACTATGCTGTTTGTGAATTGTTTCTCAATCGTTTAAGTTGCAAATTGAATGGTTGTTTGATAGTTGTATTGCTAGTTAGGAATTCTTCGACCCGTAATTGTCTAGAAAACCTAAACACAAGTAGCACTATATGAGTATTGACAAGTAGCACTATATGAGTATTGACGATGGGACTTTGTTAAGTACTCGTATGTATTGAATGACACTAGTAGGTAATTCATGCTTTTGATTTTATCACTAGGAGCAATCTTATTTCATAAAGCGTAAAGCATTTGTTTAAGTCATACCTAGAGAGCGTACTTCTAGGAAACTTGGAAAGTAGAAAACCGGTAGTCGAGCGCTTCCGCATCCGATGAACGTAGGAGATAATAACGGAATAGTTGAGCGTACTAATTATTCTAGGGTTGTTAGTAACAAGATACTTTGCAGAAACTAGCTATATCAATAAGATTCATGTTTTGTGACCGAGAAAGAGTCTTTGATCATCCTCATACTCATATTTGCATTAATATTTGTCTTGCATTATTCGCATTTAGAAATTGAATTGATAACTTTGCTCAAATCTCCCTTGGGACGAACCTGCTTATCCGTATACTACTAGTTAGTTTAAAGAGGAGAAAGGAATATATTTTTGTGAGTTCGACACCTCGTCAAAATTGGCGCCGCTTCTGGGGAGCAGTCTGTAGTTTGAGTTATTATTTATTTTTCTGTTTTGTATATAGTTTTTATTTATTTTTTAGCTTTTCTATTAATTTGTTTCTTTTAGAATCTTATTTTCAGGTACAAACAATCATTCTTTCGGTGTGTGCACAATTGGGAACAAGAGGTAAGTCTATAAACGAGTTGTGTGCATAATCTTCAAGATGTATCCTTTTGGGAACAATACATATGGTTCAGAAGACCATACATATTATGGTAATAATTCTGATTTTCAATCTCATTCTTACAATAGCTTCCAACCATATGTGGGATACAGTCAAAACCAATCTTTTGGTTATGATGACTATTCTACAAGACCTTGTGATTTTTCTCATACATCGCAACAACTTTTTGGTGGTTATGTAAGTGGACAATCACAAGGATGGGGGGATAGTTATACTTCTCATACGTTCCAATCTAGTTTCTTGCAGATGCCTAATGAATTCATGGATTTGCGACGTACATGGAACCAGATTAACTCAACTCCCAACGTGCCGAGTTTCATACCAAGTGAAACCTATGATAGTGTATTTAGACCTGTTCCGGATCATACTTATGATCCTTCACCCATTCAAAGGGAATATACATGGTCTAAAGAACCTATTGTGAATAGTAGCGGAAAACGTGTTAACATAAAGAAACTCTTTAAACAATATGAGCAGTTGGAAGACGAGGGAGCAACGGAAGAGACTCTTCAAGCAATTATTAGGGCCATACATGATGAGGTTAACCGCCGCGTGGATAATGGAGAAGAGCCCCAAGTAGAAGATTCCGAGGATGATGAACCCTTGGAAAATATTGATAATGACGGTGCTACTAGCTCAACTCATGATTATAATGATCATTCTCATATTCTAGAGGAAGAAGTTGAGTCTAGAAACACTACAATTATCGATGGTAAGACTTATGTCGTGTATGAGGGCGATGATGATTATGACTTCTTTGTGCATCATGCCCTAAATTCAGAGATAGTCGATACTTTGAATGAGAAGTCAACTTGTGAAGAACATAAGGATTACGATAATTTGCTTATGGAAGATTCTGATTCCTTTTACGATGAGGAGGACTTGGTTATAGAAGAAACCAATGAATGTCTTAACAAGAATTCTAGTGAGAATGATGATACTTGTGATGTGAGAATGGAAGTGTCCAGCAGTACCGAGGATCTGGTAATACATGAGGTTATGCAAGGTTTGTCTAACCCTTTACATGAACCTCTATCTAATGATGATCCTCCCAAATTAATAGTAGTTTCCCAAAGAGTTGTTAATCCATCTTTTAGGAAAATACCTCATTTGGGGTTGGAATTATGTGCTTATAAAGTTCTCCGAATTTCTTGCTTCCAAGTATCCACCATATGTGTTTGATTCTAACACCATGCAGGTTATCCAAGAGGAACCAATAGATGTTCCTTCCACTTATTTTTTTTATACACTTCCGAGTGTGGAAAAGACTAAGTGTGGGGGTGACTCTCGTGGGATGATAGTTTCAATCTTCCCACTATTTTCTAATATTCATGTGAAGCTTTTGCTATATATGCAGATTGTTTTGTCGGTGGATCCTTAAATTTTCAGATTGTTGATATATGGGGAGTCTATTTTGAATGTGTCTCGTAGGCGTCAATCAGGTGAACAATTCCAATTCTTACTTCCTTGTCTTTTTCAAGTATTCCTCTTATACTTTTTGCAATGGTTTGAAACATTGAGGACAATGTTTGATTTAAGTGTGGGGGTAGGGTATAATATGAATAAGAAAAAAAATTGACGTATACAAAACTCTAACTTTTAGAGATTTTTGAACAATATAGAATGAACACTAGACATTCTAAGTAGATGGATTTTTTCTTGACGATGAGGTATATATTAGCTGAGTCGGGATTAGATGCCAACTAAATAGCTTGTTTAGTGTTTATCCTCTATTGTTCAGAAATAGCTATGAGTTGGAGTATCAGTTTATGTAATTTGTATATAATTTGTAGAGTTTAATGCCTTTAGTTTAAAAAACGGAAAAAAAAATTGTTTTATAAACTCCGAAATTTAGAAACTTGTGCCTTCAGGATGACACTAAACAGTATAAGTGGATGGAACCATCTTGGTTGCAGGAGTTGAGAAACCCATTAACTAAAAAGACAGAGCTCAGGTGTTAGAAATAACATGATAGTTGTTACCATATCTCGGAATATCACCATATCACCTTCTGTTTTTATTTTTGCAAACTTTTTGTTTCTCTAAGTGATTTGGTGGGACACTAACATAGAATTGTTATTACTGCTAGGATGAAATAGAGTGATTGAGTTACTAAGAAAAAAAAAAGACATCAGACCAACTAGACCAACCGGAGTATATATATATATATGAAAAAAAAAATGACACTTGGATAGCAATATGTGTGTGTTCTCCTTGTCTCCGTCGCCTAAACAAGCGTGGAACGCAGGATCCAAAAGATCTAATCATATTGTCAATTCAAAAAGTAAAAAAAAAAAGAAAAAAAAGTGAAAAAAGAAAAAGAAAAAAAAAGTTATTATTATTATTGTTCAATTAATAAATGGACCGCTGGTTCCCTTGTATTTGCCAGTCGAGTTGATCTAGAATTAGGATTATCAATCACTGGTTCCCTTGTATATGCCAGTTGATTTGATATTAGTGTTCAGACGAGTATCTCAATCCATTAGGATTCATAGGTTCATCTTGGCAGTGACCTTCAGACGGATATGGGAAACATCGTTCACTTTAGTCAACATCGCAACCGTCTATCTCTATATCCATCTTCTTAATCTATTCATGTGTGATTGTGGTTTGTTAGATTCCGAGTATTGTGGTTTGTTCGACTTTCTGAGTAGCGCTTTGTTTATATATGAATTGGATTTGCATCTGGGTACTTCCTCCTGTAATCATTTTGGATTTTCTCATAGATTTGTCACAGGTAGCTGGAGTTGGAAATATAGGTTTTGTAGGTACACCTCTTGTAAACCTTCACGAGACTATAACTCGTCCACTAGGGACACCTAGGGGTTTAAAGGCTTGTTACATTCGCTAAAAGTAACCGTATTCTCGACGACATGGAGTTGTTGTATTTTAGTTTTGTTTTGTTTGCTCGAGGACTAGCAAAGAATCAGTGTGGGGGAATTTGATAGGTGGCTAAAATATATCTTTTGAGTATCAATTTCTTGTGCTTTTCTTAGCTATTTTTCTTGTATTTTTGTACATTACACTTTGTTTTGCATTTTGTAGATATTTTGGAGTCATGCGACGAGAAACAAGGCGAAAAGAGGCTCAATTCATTGCTTGGAAGCTTAGGAATTGGCGGAGTCAAAGCACAGTAGGGCAGTCAGCTGAAGGCTGTTAAATACAGGCAGACGTTTGTTAAGGGGCGCCCTTTCACATTTACAGCTTATACTCCTGAAACTAGGTCGAGAAAACGCAAGTCCGGTTTCTTTCACTGAACCATGAAGAACAAAAACTGTTGAACCAAGTTCACCGTCTTCCATGCCATAGGGTGACTGCCGATGGTTATGAGAGTTTTAGAAGCTGAGAAGAACAGGGAGGTTTCGCTGGAGTTTTGGGTTGTATTTCAGATAGAAATTAGCAAAGCCACATGGAAGAATACCTGCTGCTGCTGCCATTGATTTTGGTAGTGGAAGAAGAGATTTGAGTACTGAAATGAACAAGGAAAGTTGGGTTTGATGTGAATTCGATTTTGGCAGCAAAAGTGAACGAATCTAGGTGATGTCATGTGCCAAGAAAATCAGTTAAAGTCTCATGTTCGTGTGGCCATACAGATTGAATGGAAGTAGACGATTGAAGGCAATATTTGAGTTCTTAAATGAATTGGAAGAATGGGCTGTTGTGTGATTGAATTGTTATTGCTTGCAGGGAAGGAGATATGCAAAGTATCATCAATAGTAAGCTCAAATATGTGTTATCATTTTCTTGCACACCAGGTGTTTGTATAAAGACATGAATGGTAGTTTCACAGCATAAATTTCATCTGCGACTAGCTCAGTTTCACCAGGCTTCACCACTGCTGGTTAAGCCGTGAGTGTTTACACAAGGGGTTACAATGATCAGTGGTTGCTCTCGACAGATTAGGTGATGTTTTAGGAGAAAAGTTAGGTATTGGTGGTGTTTTGAGTTAACAACTTTGGCTCGAGAAAGAGAGGAGAAACAAGTTATTTGGGTGAGGAGTTGCGGACGGTCATAGCCATAGTTCAGAGGTTGGATACGGTTCAGAGACTGAGATGAATGCGAAGCAGGGAATTCAAGTTACAGATACAAGTATTTGCCTGGCCGACAAGACAGGAAACTCAGGTATGTTGTTGTTACCGTTTGATTGAAGCAAGAAAGGCTAAGGATTAAAGACAGAATTTGGAAGTTACGAAGAAAGAGGAGTTGGGTTTCAATCCGATTCGGATTCACAGGAATTGAAGAGCTATAAAAGGGGTTAAACCTAAAAGTCACAGGGATCATCTCATAGCCCCTCCTTCACCACTGCTGCTCGCTGAACCACCACCACCATCTGCATATCCACCTGCATTCCGCCAGCATCTCTCTTGCATCTCCATTACCATTATTACCACCTGCATTACCTTCCATTGCATATCATCTCCACCAGTTCAACACTTCACCTCATTTGCACATCATCAGCACTTCATACCATTCCATTCCAAGACCACCTGCATACACCCACCAGATCCATTCATACAACCATCAACTGTAACAGCTGGAGTTCAAATCAATCTTCCATCCACTATAGCACCTTCCATCCGTCGCCTGCATCTCACCACTTCACAACATCAAGGCAGCAGACCTGCAGGAAACTACTATAACAATAACAACCATCATCATTCCATTGTTACCAGGCCACAGAGTTCACCACTACCAACTACATCATTCCACCACAACCATCAGTTGTTGTTTGTTTGGTTTTGTATTCCTGTTTTCCATTTGTTGTTTTGCTTTGTTTACCATGAAATCCAGTAGATAATTGCATCTTGATTAGGGACGATTTCGACGTCCCAACATGAACTCCAATTGATATTTAAAAAGCCTTTTTCTTGCAATTATATTGTTATTGCTCATTCTCTACTATGCTAAAAGTGTTTGTGAATTGTTTCTCAATCGTTTAAGTTGCAAATTGAATGGTTATTTGATAGTTGTATTGCTAGTTAGGAATTCTTCGACCCGTAATTGTCTAGAAAACCTAAACACAAGTAGCATTATATGAGTATTGACGATGGGACTTTGTTAAGTACTCGTATGTATTGAATGACACTAGTAGGTAATTCATGCTTTTGATTTTATCACTAGGGGCAATCTTATCTCATAAAGTGTAAAGCATTTGTTTAAGTCACACCTAGAGAGCGTACTTCTAGGAAACTTGGCAAGTAGAAACCGGTAGTCGAGCGCTTCCGTATCCGGTGAACTTAGGAGATAATAACGGAATAGTTGAGCGTACTAATTATTCTAGGGTTGTTAGTAACAAGATACTTTGCAGAAACTAGCTATATCAATAAGATTCATATTTTGTGACTGAGAAAGCGTCTTTGATCATCCTCGTACTCATATTTGCATTAATATTTGTCTTGCATTATTCGCATTCAGAAATTGAATTGAAAACTTTGCTCAACTCTCCCTTGGGAAGAACCTGCTTATCCGTATACTACTAGTTAGTTTAAAGAGGAGTAAGGAATATATTTTTGCGAGTTCGACAACTCAACCGCCAAAACAACAACCAACACTTTCAGATGATATGAACAATCTTATAGAGTTATGCTAAACCGCATAGCGGCTGCATATTTACCCTCTCCGTTGCTCGGAGGGATCAAGCACGGCCGCAGTTCGTCATTCTTTATTAGATAATATGAATTTTCCATAACGGAAACAACCATCTCTTATTATTTATCAAGTAAACTGATTCGACAGTATCATACGGATGAGATATGACAACACCTCCCTTATAAATTTACAATAAATGTCATATTCCATACACAATTTTAAACAATAAGAAATTAGCTAGCAAATTCAGAACTACAACAGATAACAAGAATGTTCAATTAAGTGACATTTTTATCTTATTCCTGAATCTATAATACAAAAATCATAGGATTTTCAGGGTTGGAAGGCTAGATAACATTTCGGGAGACAAATGAAAGACAAAGAATGCTTCAGATTCAACCGCAAACGAGTGTTTCTATATATTCGCCTCTCTCCCGGTCTAGGTCATGCTTGCACTTCTCATTGAATCGTGGAGTTATTTTTGTATTCAATGCCAAAGCGGTTTTCTTTTTTCTTGGCAATCAATTTTGGTCACAAGTGGGCAATATTAATAAATTGGTAACGTTGGATTATTGATTCCAAACAAAAACCCCTGATCAGCACCGTGCTGTTAGGCTATGGATATTATCACTCATCTTCTTCCTCCTCTTGCATCTCTCTATTCTTCCAATTTCCGACTGTAGATTGCTAAAGAAAAAAAAAATCGAAGATCCCTAAAAGACCTTCGAATGATTTCTTATTAGTCACTGGACCCATAAGGTACAATTTGATTTGGTAGCTATCTCTTTGTTTCCATCAGTTTGGTTTTTTAGGTTTCCCTGTATCTTCACGTCTCCATCTTCTTTAGCTGATTGTGTCTGATGTTCTTTTCCGTATTCAATGTTGTGAAACTATTCGGAACAAACGGAAAAAGATGGGCACTGTATTGCATGCCCGCTTCTTTAGTTGCTTTTGTGTTCCTCCATAATGTTGTTAATGTTTACATTCATATTCTACAGGGGCCTCATATCCGGTGATGTTAGCCACATCGCAGGATCTTTGCTAAGCAATGATGTTTGTAAAAAAGGATGCATATACATACACCCATATGCAGAATTTATGTTGATTCATTCAGGTGAAAATTATTTTCTGAAATTTGGGATTTATGCTGATGTATAAGTATTGTTCAAAGGAGCTGCAGTGATTTGATCCAGGGCCTGGATAGTAATTTGATCTCTCCTCCATGATCCCAGAAGAAAAATATGTAGCCTCCTAAAATATCAATCGAGTGTTTCGCGTTGTTTATTACTTTTTTTTTTTTAAGGAATGAGGGGCTTTGAAGAGCCCCTTGAAGCGTTGTTTATTACAAATCTAAAGGTTTGGGGTCGTCTGTGTTGGAAATTGAGGCTTATGCCCTACTTCTTAGTTGGAAAAGCCTCGAATACACACTTTGATTATTCTCACCAATTATGTTGTTGATGCAACTTAGGTGCTAGGTCAAAGGATAAGACATATATGTATTGCATTGATCACCTTGGTGGAGGGTATCCCTTACATTGAGAACTCAAGAAAAGCCTCACACCAGCTAGCAGTTAAAAAAAAAACATGTTTGATTTGATTTCATGGAAGAAACGTGTATCAGTATACTTCCTTGAAACTACTATTGGATTGTGGGTTATTAAACTGCCAGCGGCTCGAGTTCCTTTTTTTTTTTTTTCTTTTTCTTTTTTGGGGAAACAATGTGAAGATTGCTCTGTGGGGCGACTCACAGCAGCTCAATGATTTTGTGGTGTTGTACTATTCTGTACAAACATAATAACCGGAGATCTACATTTTGCCGGCAGTGACTAAATGCAACCTCACTTGGTTAAATACAACCGAATTTTACAGTCAAAGTTAAACGGGGATGTTGTGCAATCAAATTAAATTAAACGGTAGTGTAAAGTATTGTTTCAAGGCCACTTAAAGCCAGTTTCTCTATAGCCACATTTCTTTGCCGGCGGAAAGTGATACCAAAAAATGGGGATGTTGTGCAATGTGCATGATGTTGAAAAAACCAATAAAATGCAATGTGAGTGTACATAAATCTAAGCTGTCCGATGTTTAGACCTTTTTCTCATAGACCAACAACAACTATGCTTAAGCCATAGCCACGAAAAATTTATGCTTATGGGGAAATTTTTGGTGCCTCGCAATTATATTCAGCTAATGTTCACACAGTGATTTGCCAATGGTACCATTGTATTTCATTATAAATGAAAAAGAAATTCTCACATTCGCTTTTGGCATATTGCCATACACATTGGAATTAAATAAGAGCTCTAAATATTTTGCATATTTAGAATGTTTTACCTATTTAACGGTTCATTCGTTCTTTGTTTCACCACTATATTTACGGAGTAGAACCATTTAACCCAACTGTTACAGACCGTCTGCAGTTCGTGCCTACATGTTTGCGGACGGGTTTGTCATGTTCTCTTTTCACTTCCACAAAACTAACATGTTCTCTTCCCACGTCGACAAACTGATTAATAATGTCGATTACTGATCAATCAATCAGGAGGTGTATATATACTGTCGGTTCGACCAATCACTCATCAAGAAACGATTCAATGCCTCATCCATCGATCAGTTGCGAAATCCCCTTAGAAAAAGATCAGTTACAGAATATGATATATAAAATGCTTAACACCCCGGCAGGCCCTCCCCCAGCTCTCCCCAACACTCACATCACAATTCTAAAGGCCCCCTGCTAGCTCCAGCGGCCCATCAAGAATGAATTCAATGGTGAGAGATTGTGCCACATATTGGGAGAGAAAGTGGGGGAGTAAAGTGTGGGGGGTACGTAGCAGCTTCGGATAAAAGATCAGTTACAGAAAAAGATCAGTTACAGAAAATTGTTTGCATAAGGTAGCGTAACCCTCTAACCTGTCTATGGTCCATCCACTTTCGTGCGTTTATTATTTCAAATTCAAAGCTGGAAGAAAAAAAAGTCAAACACATGGGGATTTATCTCTAATAATGCAACATTAATTTATTACATTTTTAATCCATCAACCATAAAAAAAATTGCTAAAAGTTTATGAACTTTATCGGCAGGATTTATTGAAGCATTGTGATTAAGAATGCCCAAAGAAAAAAAAAAGAATGCGGACAGCTTGATCGATGAAAGCTAAAAACAAAGCATTTGAGACATGTAAAGAAACCATAATAAGACTAGAGCTATAATAAGCTTGAACAATAATCTAATTTTGAATCGCAAAATCTCAATCCTTTCCTATACCTCGCATAATTTTTTGGTCCGTTCTCTTTTCGTTTGCATCTACTAATTTTATTTTTCATCTTCTCGATAATTTGTAAGTAATTATTAAAGATATTATAACCAAATATTAACCAGTTTCATGTCATGCCGTTACGATACGGGTTATTTCTAGTTCTAAACAAAGTAGCAAAAATGAAACACATTACCAGACTTATTATGTCCAAGCGCTATAAGAGAAACCCAGATATAACAATAAGATGAGACTCACGAAAAAAAATATCTTAGGATCATACCCATTTCATCTATCCATGAAATTAGCACAGTTTAACTAAGTGATCAGGCCTTTGCCAAATTTTCAATAATATTAAAGGACATCAAAATTGTCAACTCAAGTATGTAAGATTAGAGGAATAGAGTGATACAAAATAAAAGATCTAGGATGCCAACTGAATTTCAATATTAACAATATTAAAAAACTTGATTAGAATTGAAAGTTTATATATATTTAATTTCTAAATCTCCTTGGTCTTTGTCTAACACTAATAAGATATTTCATTTCTCAACTACATTTCTGCCTAAAGTTTCTTATGACTAACAATGCGCAGATTAAAGTGAGAGTAAGTCACTGATCATCACAATACCATAAATAACTGTTAAATTGATACTCACAAAAAAATCCACTTAGACACAATCATATGCTAATTATATTTGTATACATATACTTACATTTGGTCCTAACCAGCACTATTTCAACGGGAACCATGATATTCCCGCTACCCTTACCATCACCTCTCACTCCATAATAATACAAAAAACCTGAGATATTGGAAGACCACAGTCAAACATTAAGTAACCTCAATACAAATTACTGCAAATGAATCCATGTGGTACCCTGTATTAGAAAATTCTAACTATATTTCGCCTAATCGTATTCTGCAAAAATGCCAACGTAAGATATTTACATCAAAGTTGAAAGTACAAACAAGAAATGTGATCTCTCTGCCAGAATAGCAAGTCCCATGAACAATACTACTAATTAACTTTTCAATCTCGGTAAATCTCTGATAAAGATTGAGAATAAAACAAACATACATAATAAAAGTCTAGTCCATACCAAATATTAACACCATAATGTTATTTTTCAAACTCCAAAGAGTGAAACCAGAATAAATGATCCCAAATATCACTAATGTTGCATAAGTATTCCCATTTCCCTACCAATGTAACTTCACACACATAATAATATTTCCTAACACATTTAACAAGAACTTGACAAATGGAATTCCCCAAGATCAAACAGTAAAGAATATGAGATTGTTTTTATGGATTTAAAACCAGAACTGAGTGAGACACATTTTTCTTATAAAACCAAATCATAAAAAGATAAAGTGGTACCATAAGAGGTGAAAAGCTTCTTAGAATAGTTAATTAGAAAATATGGGACCTCATGTAATTCCATGGAAGAGATGACATCCATATATAGATACCATTTTACCATTGAACTATTCCAAACAAATGCTACACCATATGTTGTATATGTATAAAATGAATTCTAAGTGATCTAGTAACACCAAAATTCCACTTTCCAAAAAGCTTGAATATAATGCAAATCTAAATTGAGTCTCACCCGCGGGTATGGGCCCATTTCTCGAGAAAGGTATTAGCAGGGAAAAGCTCAAGTTATAGTTCCACCTTTGCTAGAGGTTCGAATAGTCTTTCTAGTAAGGAAAGAATGAAAAAATGACTCGATGCGCTTGTCGCGTTGATCATTCATCATATTTTATCGTATAATAAGAATCGGTCTTGTTTCAGCAGGTTGCATGAAACTCTCGACTTTGATCACTAACTAACTAAAATCATAAGATAAGACTTCTTCTTTTGTACGCTCGGTTCACTAGGTTCTATACCACTTCAACCTACAGAAAAAGCACTTCGGTGCGTCCCGGTTCAGATTGTTCTCTACCACTCGGTAACATTCAGTCCCCCACCCGTTCAAGTTGCCGAATGTGAGAATAACAAAAATGAATATAAAGGATCAAAATATTTTATTTGACATATCCCACCCCACAGTAGGTTCTATCTATCTTAGCACGAATAATGGCTATTCCAGATCTTCAATGGAAATCCTAAGAGGGTCAGAAATACAACCTAACAAGTCTGACGGAATACGTGTCATATAAAAGATTCAACAACCACTTCATGTGTAATAACTAACTATTGTGATCATCCATCTCTTAACTTACTTCTATTTCTAGCTACCTTAAATTTTGAACATCAAAAATTTAGCCTAATCAACCAATTTCTACCTGTTTGTACCGAACAGTAGCGGTTTTCCTTTTCCCTCTCCAAATATATGAAAATTGATACACGATGTTAGAGCACTACTCGGTCGAACTCGCAAATGTTGTTATCTCAAGCTTGTTTGTCAAGTTTATTTGCCAAAACTATTAGTCTTGATTTCTAGTCTACTTATAGCTAAGTCTCGGATTATGATGATAAGTATAGTAGAGCTTTAGACTTCACGACATTCATCGATTGAAGACGAAGAACTACTAAGGGGATCTTGTGGAACTTCATCAACAAAAGGTATGTGGTGACCTGAACTCATCTATCACTCAAAAGTCTATATACTATATCTCCTACTTGATACAAAAGTCGTATAGATATATAGACTTCGATTATACACATTTGATATTTCGAGCTACGTTTAACTCTCTTACATATTTCTCGAAATATGTGTTGGTAAGCTTTCGCTTTAACCAAGTTCATTTTATATTCTTGACGAAATTCAAAAGATGATCATGTGAAAATCGCCTTGTAACATCTTACATGATTTGTCTGAGACAGTCATGTGATGTAGACTCAGAATGTTTCGTATTGATCATTCGATCACTTGAAAATTGCTTTGAAGCTAATAGTTTGTGTGAGACAGCTATTGTCGTCTTCTAAGAATGTTTCAATGACTGAAATTGGAGTTTAGAACAAATAACCATGATTGGATATGACACAGTATGCGTACTTGTATGCTAACTGTTGCAAGAAATTCCAAGTTCAAGAACCATAATATGCATACCCATATGCGTACTGGTTGGTTAATGAAAGTCCAGGAACTTAGTATGCATACTGGTATGCGCACTAGCGTGAGTTTTAAGTTCCGGATATTCAACTGAGTTTGGAAGGTATGCGTATCAGATCGCATACTGGCGAACCCAAACTTAGTCCGGCCACTTAGGTATGCGCACCCGCATGCATCTTGAGTAGGTTATGTTCTAAAATAGGTTTGTTCGTCAACTAATACATTTATATAATAAGGAATGCAATCTTTTGCAAACCATTGCTATAATGTTAAGCCAACAAAGGTGTACACGTTTAGGTACGGTTACTCATATCTAAATGAAGTCACTTTTCATTTGTATGTAACAAGTTAAGTTCGATCTAACAGTTGAAAGATATTAGCTTGAGTCTAATCAGGTTTTCATCTAACGGTGAATATTGAATACTTTGTTACCAAGTTAACATTGATTGCAAACCCTGATTTGAAGACTATATATGGGATAACTCTAGCAACCGGGAAACCTAATCCCCACACCTCATATGTGATACTAGTTGCGACTAGAGTCGATTCTCCTTTAACCTTAGGTTTTTCTAAAAACCAGTAGGTTAACGAGTTGAAGACTTTATTGGGATTGTGAAGCCAGACCCAACTATTTTCTCTGTATTTGCGTGTTCAGATCTTGCTGTTTTCTATCGTATTGAGTACTATCTTCTCTAATATTTGCTCGAGGTTTAATCTCCGATAGGCAAGATAAAAAGTAGTCACAAACATCTTCGTCTCATCGTTTGTGATTCCACAATATCTTGTTTCACTACCATACGATTAAGATTATTGCGAGGTGATTGATATTACTAGGCCGTTCTTTGGGAATATAAGTCTGGTTTATCAATTGGCTCATGTTCACCTTGATTTATCAAAAGACAGAACAAAACTCATAGGTATATATCTGTGGGAGATAGATTTATCTATTCAATAGACTTTTCTGTGTGAGACAGATTGGTTTATCAAGTCTTCGACTTCGGATCGTAGCAACTTTTAGTTGTGGGTGAGATTAGCTAAGGGAACCAAGTGCGCAGAATCCGGCGTGGTTCTAGAGGCGTAAGGAACACGACTGTACCTTGATCAATGTGAGATTGGTTAGGTCTCAACTACATTCCAATCCGAAGTTAACTTGGAGTAGGCTAGTGTCTGTAGCGGCTTAATACAATGTGGTGTTCAAATCTGGACTAGGTCCCGTGGGTTTTCTGCACTTGTGTATGTGTTATTTCTTTTCCGCGTTATACTTTCTATATAATTGGAATATTACAGGTTGTGCGTAAGTTCAATCAATTGTGAATCCAACCTTTGATTGTTGATTATATTGATTGACACTTGGATATTGGTTTTTGATACCGTCCAAGTTATTTCTTATATTCAATCGGGCACGCAAATTGCTATTTGTTTGATTGCGGATTGAATTGAGAAATAGAGATATAACTCTTGGTTGGATATACTTTTCTTAAGATTGAGTCTGAATGTCTAGTTGATTATCTTGAAAGTATATTAGAGTTAGTCCATACAGATTTCTAAGGCGAAATATTGAGTGTAGTTGTTAGACCCCCGCTTTTTCAATTGGGATCAGAGCAGGCAAACATGTTTAATACCTCATAATTTTTTGTTTGTAGCGATCTGACTCTATGGACAATAGTGATATCTCAGACAAACGCATCATCAGAAATAAAAGTTTTGTTTCTATGAAATCTAATAAAGAGAAAGATTCCTCTATCTCGAATTTAGATGAACATTGTGTTCCAACGAAACAGGTTTGCTCTGATAAGTGTTACCCCGATTACCTTTCGGACGAGTCTGACTCTATTGAAGAAAGGGAAGCAGCCAAAGAAAGTGAAATGATTCTAAATCTATTAGAATCCAGGCTGATAGAATCAATCGGTTGAAACACAACGTCAGTGCTATTATCGGTATAGTAAAAGATAGTGACTCTAAATTAAAGGCTCTTAGCGAGAAAAACACCGAAGTATGCTCCTCACGAACCATACTCGAGGCGAAACTCAAAAAGGATGCCTTGGAAATTGAACATCTTCTGAGTAAACTCTCTATTCGAGGATGTTCTAAAGAGTCAACTATACAAATCGCTTCTGACCCAACTATGAATTCAGTTCCAGAAGCTAAATCGCAACCCCTTCTGATTAGAAAAGATGTGCTTGTATCTTCCTCTAATCAAGGAAACTTCACATCGCTTGGAAGGAAGAAATCTGCTAATAATGATGTTAAGTCTGTTCATTCTAATCACTAAGGTGATCAGAAAGTGCGTCTCTTTTGTGATTCAAAAGGACATGTTGAACGAAAAAGCAATGCTAGGTTGAATGACAACTCTATTGTTCGACTTCAACACACCTTAGATTTAATGCTCAAAGGTGTAACTAACATTCAGATGTCTAAACCTATTGGTTTTAGTACTCACCCTGTGAATTCTTCCAGGGAGGTTAGTTCAATTTGCTCATCGAATGTTCGGAAAAATTGTAGCCTTAATACAATTTGGTCAAGGAGATTTCAGAAAGGTCTCTCTCAACCTAATGACAATAATGATGTTCAAGATGTGAAAAAGGTTCCTGTAGATTGAAGAAACAGTGGAGATATGAAGGACAACCTTAATCTGATAATTGAAGGATACAAGGATCTCATCAACAGGCTATCAAAATCCTCCAAACAAACTTCTTCTGGTAAGGACTCATAATTAGTCTCGTATTTTTATGGCAGCAATTTTTATGATAATTTTTCACATCAAAAAGGATTCTTTCCTAGAATTGGAAGGAAAAAGAGACTCAACCGTGAACACAATTCATTTGATGAGCTTAGGGCTCATACTTGTGCTAATTAATCACAAGGTTGAAATCTCACTCACACAAAAAATCCTGGTTGAGTGAGATATGGTCAGGTATACTTATTGGTAAAATGCTTTCTAATTAGTCGAGCTATTTTCTTATTATTCTTAGGTAAATTATTGTCTACAGACAGCACTGCCTAAGTATTATTTGTGTCTCAAGAATCTCTTCATTTTTTTCTTATTGTTTTAGTTTCGAAGAAGTTTTTGTTGCAACTAAGTTGCCTGCTACCTTTGTGCTCTAAATTGTTTCTCTGTGGAGATATAAAATTGACTGAGCTAAACATTTGTGAAAGAAAATCTTCACGTAGCAAAATTATACTGTTTTGTCTTACCTTGTAAAAAGGTACGTTTCGTTTTGGTTTTGTTTTTATTTTGGGTTCGGATTATGTTTGTACGGGTACCCATGATTACTTGTCACGAACTGTATTTAGAAACCCTAAAAGTTACCGTCCCTAAGAAACCATTTAAATACCAAACCTATTGAGTCACGTACGCATACTCTAGGTTATTGTCTTTTTGTCAAGAATGTCTTCACCTTCTCGCACTGGTGGTTTTGCAACAGGTTTTCTTGATAAAGGTATTGGTTTCGAGTCCAAAGGGAGGAAGAAAAGAAACCTAGTAGAATATGATGATCAAAATCATGATGCCTCATGCTACTATGCCTATACTCGTCAGGATGTTGAGAATGAGGATATGGTTTTTGCGGAAGTTGTTCATGATTTTCTTAAATACTTTGAGGAAGGAAAACTGCAACTCGTTGATACTATGAAGGGTCTTGATGTGTTAAGAACTGAGTTGAAAAAGGTTAATTCAGATCTTGTTCTCATTGTTAGAGCATAGCTGGGTTGAACCCACCAAGCATTGGTATGTCAAGTTTGGTTGTCATATTTTAGTAAATCAAAACTAAATTAAAGAGTCGCTTGATTATGTACTAGAGACAACTTCGTATAAGTTAGGCTGGAAAGATTAGGATAATGAGACATACAAGTATTACTCGAAGACTTGAAGAATGTGAAGAAGTAATAAGCTACATCGACGACATCAACCTTCCTCTTGAGGTTAGTAATATTTTTGTTAGAGCATTGCTCGGTCGAACTCGCATGTGTTGCTATCTCAAACATGTTTGTCAATGTTAGTGACCAAAACTATAAGTCTTGATTTCTAATCTACTATAGCTAAGGTCGCGGACTAGGATAGAAAGTGTAGTTGAGCTGAAGAACTCTATGGCAATCATCATACAAGACGAAGGATTACTCAAGGAACCGGTGGATCTTCATCGACTAAAAGGTATGTGGAGACTTGAACTTATCTATCACTCAAAAGTCTATTTATCTCCTATCTTGAGACAAAATTCATTTTCCTATATAGACTTAGATTATACACATTTGCTAATTCGAGCCGAGTTTATCTCGCCTATCTATTTCTCAAAATATGTGTTGGTAAGCTTTCCCTTTAGCCAAGTTCATCTTTACCTAGTGACGAAAGTCATGACAAGTTTCAATCACTTTGAAAATTGCTTACTTTGACGAAAAATAGTTTGTGAATAACAACTATAGAATATCAACGTCCTCTAAGAATGTTTCAATGATTGAAATGAGAGTTTAGATAATATAACCATTGGAGGATATAAGCATTATTGTGGAAACACATATATGTATAAGTCCTTATTCCTTGAACCGAAGTTTACGAAATTTGTTGATCAAGAGAACCGGAATAGTGGCGTGAGCTAAGTCCGCGAACCCAGTCCGCGAACTGACGGAAGTTCTCGACCCGAGAAATTCTGCTGGAGTTTGTGAACTCCGTCCGGAACTTAAGTCCGCGAACTTGAGTAGGTTATATCTAAAAACGATGTTTGTCAACTTATTCTTATATAAACTAAGGAATGCAAATTGCAAACCGTGGCTATATAGTTCATGAACCGATTCGAGTGAATCAAATCATTTTTGCTTCGATTGTGTCTTGTGTAGTACATAAGATTTCCTTGCAACTGAACAACTTTCTAACTAGTTCATTTGAGTCACTTGAACTAGTTATGGTGAAGAAGAATATGGTTGATATGAAAGTAATCATATGGCTAACCATTTGGTTGATTATTGTTGAACCAACAAATTTACAAGTTTGGGTACGGTTACACAAGCCTAGAAACATGCATTTCATTTGTGTGTAACAAGATAGTTTTCGATCTAACTGTTGAAAGATATTAGGTTGAATCTAATCAGGTTTTCATCTAACGGTGAATATTGAATGCTTTGCTACCAATCTAACATTGATTGCAAACCCTGATTTGAAAGACTATATAAGGGAGAACTCTAGCAACTGGGAAACCTAATCCCCACACCTTTTGTGTGATACTAGTTGTGTTAAGCTAGAGTCAATTCTCCTTTAACCTTTGGTTTCTTCTTCTAAACCAGGTTAACAACTTAAAGACTTCATTGGGATTGTGAAGCCAGACCGATACTATTTTCTTGTAGTTGTGTGATCTGATCTTGCTGTTTCTATCGTATGAGTACAATTGTAATAATTGGCGTGAGATTGATATCTCCGATAGGCAAGATATAAAAGTAATCACAAACACTTCGTCTCATCGTTTGTGATTCCGAAATATCTTTTTTCGCTGCGTCGATTAAAGATTATTGTGAGGTGATTGATAATACTAGGCTCTTCTTCGAGAATATGACTCCGGGTTATCAATTGGTTCCTGTTCACCTTGATTTTTCAAAAAACGGAACAAAACTTCGTAGGTATATTCGTGGGAGACGGATTTATCTATTACAATAGACTGTTCTGTGTGATACAGATTTGTTTATTAAAGTCTTCGACTTTGGGTCATAGCAACTCTTAGTTGTGTGTGAGATCAGATAAGGGAATCAAGTGCGTAGTATCCTGCTGGGATTAGAGACGTAAGGAGCGGAACTGTACCTTGGATGAGTGTGTGATTAATTGGGGTTCAACTACAGTCCAGACCGAAGTTAATTTGGAGTAGGCTAGTGTCTGTAGCGGCTTAACACAGTGTGTGTTCAAACTGGACTAGGTCCCGGGGTTTTTCTGCATTTGCGGTTTCCTCGTTAACAAAATTCGTGTGTCTGTGTTATTTCTTTTACGCATTATATTTTGTTATATAATTGAAATATCAAAGGTTGTGCGTTGATCAATCAATTAGAATATCCGACCTTTTGGTTATTGATTTAAATTGATTGACACTTGGATATTGGTCTTTGGTACCATCCAAGTTATCTCTCTTGTATTTGATAAAGACTCGCATATTTCTGTTTGCTTGGGTAAAGATCAAATCGAGAGATTGAGATATAAACTCTTTGATATGCTTTTTATCTAGATTGAGTATGACTGTCTAGTTGATTCTCTAGAAAGTATATTGGAGTTTGTCCATAGAGATTTCCAAGCGAAATATTGGGTATGGTTGTTGTACCCCCGCTTTTTCAATTGGTATCAGAGAAGGCAAACACGTTCAAGACCTTACAAGTCTGTGATTGTAGCGATCTGACTCTATGGACAGAGGTGCTATCTCAATTAACGTACCACCAGTCTTCGATGGCTTTAATTACTTATGGTGGAAAATTGATATGCGAGCTTTTCTTCAAGCACGTGATTTTCAATCATGGGTATATGTTGTTAATGGCTATAATGCTCCCGTCGTGGCAGGTGGAGATGTAAACGTTCCCAAGGATATTGGTGAATACACCCCTGCCGAGATAAATGCCTTAAAGAAAAATTCTGACGGTTTGAATGACATTATACATGCCGTTACCCCAAATCTTCAGCAACATGTGTCAAATTGCACGAGGTATAAAGATGCGTGGGATATCTTAGAAATCGTATTCAAAGGTAACTCCAGTGAAAAGGAAGCTAGGCTTCAAAACCTTAATTCCGATTGGGAAAACCTCCGTATGGCAGATGAAGATACATTTGATGAGTTTAATCACAGAGTGTCTGAAATTGTTAATGCATCTTTTGCATTGGGTAAGACTATTCCTGAAAAGGATATTGTGATGAAAATTCTCAGATCGCTGCCATCTAGATACGACTCTAAGAAGCATGCCATCGTTGAGGGAAATTACCTTGATAATCTCTCCAAAAATACGCTGGTTGGGAAGCTTAAGATCTTTGATCACGAACATTCATCCAAATCTAAGGATGTTGCATTCAAAGCACTAAAGGACACGAAATTACTTGATAAAAGTAAAAAAAATGTATATCTCTGAAGATGACCACTCTGAGATTGATTCATCATATCAAGATCTTGACAATTCGGTCTCGATGATCACAAGACAGTTTAGGGACCTTCTATTGAAGAGAAGTAAACGGTTCTCCAGAGATAAGCCTAAAGCATCAGTCAAACCTCATAATCGTATTCCTCCTAAGAACAGGGAAACATATGAAACTGATGACGAGGATATGCCTCAGTGCTTTAAGTGTAAGGGATTCAGTCATTTTGCAAACGAGTGCCCAAATCGTAGAAAATACACCGGGAACAAAGGTCTTGCTGCAACTCCTGATAAAATGTTTGAAAACTATGATTCTAATGAAGACGAGAAATCAAGTGTTGCACTTCTTGGTGAAAATATTGATTTTGATAACTGTAGCAATACATACATCAATCTCGATATTCTTTCAAAAGAAACCCCAACTAATCTGGAAGAAAAAATTGACCAATTCTTTGGAAACTCTATTTGTAATGTGATAGGTGTTGTAAAACACCTAATTTTATATCTATAATTTATGCCTTCTTTGCTATTTTTCTTGAGAATTATGTATCTTATGTGTGAGTTTGAGTTTATTAGGTGCAATGGACTCATTGGAAGCAAAAGAAGGAGAAATCATTCATTTGGAGCGAAAATGGCAAAAATACCAATTCACGTCGAGTGATACTTGGAGCTAGCTAAAGTGATGCAGCAAAAGAGGTGAAGAATATCTGTCAGTTCCGTGCAACTGACAATTGAGCAAGAAAACAGAGTAGGCAGTCAGTTCTGCGAAACTGACAAGCCAAAGATGAATTGGGTGGCCCTTATCGACTGCACCTGAGTGTCCTTATCAATTTATACTCCTACACATACCCTAAAATTCAGAGAGGAGACAATTCTTCTCATCATTATCTTCATTACCTGGCGGCTCATTATCTTCACAGAAAAGAAATTCAGAGTGGTAGAATTTGAGCAGAGAGGAGATGAAGTTGTTAGAGATGAGATATGTATCGATTGTTAGGGTTTGCGAGAAGAACACAGATGAGAGAAGATTCAGACGAATTGAGATGGGGGTTTTGAATCTGTTGCAGTCAAGAACAAAATTAAGAAGAGGTTGCAGATGGAGTTGAATGGAGGAAGAAATATGACATGGGTTTGGTTCAGAACGATGATGGAACAACTGATAATGATTTAGGGTTAGTAGATGTTGAATCTGGGTTGATTTTATATTTGGGTTTTGGAATTGCATTTGAGTATGAATAGAGAAGTTTTTGAGTTTCTGAAGCTAGGGTTTTGTCGATGTTTGAACTCTCAATCGAGAACTCAGCTGAAGAAATTAGAGTTATGTTGATGAGATTCAAATGATGAATTGATGTTGTGTACTGGTGATGAAAGTGAAGATTAAAGTCGAGATTCAAATGGGTTTTGATTAGTCACCTGATGGAGAAGAGATTTGAGAAGATGGGCGAGCTACTGTGAAGTGATCTGAGAATGGGGTTGCAAGTCAGATGAAGAATAATATGGTGGTAAGGTTTGGTTTGCAATTGAATCTATGTTGGCAGCTAAATGGTGAAGATACAAGTGATGTTGTGTGGAGATGGCTATTGGGATTGTGCTGGTGCTGCTGTGTTATGTAGCAGCTGAAGGCTGAGCAGCTAATGATAGTGGTTCTGAGATTGTTGCAGGTGATGTTGCAGCCAATGCGAGAAAAGAAACTGATGCTGAGTTAGACCTAGTGCCATTGGTGAAGGTCAGATGCAGGTGGTAATGAAACTGAAGAGGGAGCTACAAATGGTGGTTGAGCTGTGAATGCAGGAGGAGTTGAAATGCTTAGATGTATGCTTAGGTTTGTCTTGAGGTGTTGGTTACAGGGAAGTGCAATTGCAGTTGCTGAGATGCACATGAGCTGTAGATTTGCTAAAGACAGAGTTAGTGGTGATGTTGAACCTCTGCAGTTGGAGTTGTGAGGAGCTGATGGTGTATTGCAGCATGGCAGTTGAGCTGAAGTGCGCAACTGGAAGTTGTGAGATTGCTCATGGTGGTGGTCTGAGTTAATGTCACAGGCATTGCATCTAGATTGGGGGAATGACCTGAATTGGAGTTGGGTTGATTGTATAAGGGCTTGAAGCTAGAGTGAATGCCTGACTGTGAATGGTTAAGAAGCTATGTGTTGCAGTGGTGGAATGTTGAGCTGCAACGGAAGATGGTGATGCTCAGATTTCATGAATTGCAGTGACAGTCTGAAGTGCAGTCAAGAGCTGTAGATGGCAGGTGGAATCTGGTAGTGATGCTATTTAGATGGATGCCTAGGTTCATATGGTGTTTGTGCTGTGTGTGGTGATTGTGGAATTGAGGCAGTGAATGAGGTATTGTTGGCATTGCAAGGAAAGAATATGGAATTTCGATAGTGATCTGAGATGCATGTTAGGTTGCAGGCATTTTGTTGGGTTTGAAGTGAGCAATAATGCTGGTGTTGCTAACAAAGGAAATTAGAGTAAAATGGGTTTGTGTAGCTTCTATTGAAGCAATAGAGAGAAGAAATATGGTCATGGCTGGCAGTGAAGCACAATGATGGTGCATCACAAGGTTCTGGCCAAAGAGTTGTGATGCACAATCATTGTGCAACAAAGATATGGCCTGTGCAATGGCCTTGGCCAGAATCAACTCAGGCTAGTCAGATGCTGACTCTCAATCATCTACCTAGCTGACTCCCTGACTCACCTTGACTCGGTTGACCTGACCGAGTTGACTTCCCGAGTTGTCCGAGTTGACTCGTTGATTAGTCTTATTTCATAGAACTTATTGCTTTTAGGGAGTTAAACTTAATTGTGCTTTTACACTTTAGGTTGCTTTCTAGGTAGATTTCACAATAGCATCTTTTAATGTTGTTTGTGATAAAATTGGGAAATAAACGGGATATTCTTGCGATCAAGATATCCTAGGACTTCTAATAGATGAGAGATTAAAATTCCAATTCTAGTCATTGATGAAAATACATGTTTGTGAATGATACTATCCCGTGACCAATATCTTCTCCTTTTTGATTATTCCAATTGTTTACTTTGCTTTCAATTACTTTTATTGCTTAGATAAAAAAAAAAATTTCCCCCCCTTGATTACTAAGAAACTGAAATTTTATAACAACAAAAGCCTCTCTGTGGGAACAAACTCTTTCTTATCACGTATTATATTTATATCTAATTGAGTGAGAAAGTGAATTATATTTGCACGGCTGACAACCGGTCAAATTTTGGCGCCGCTGCCGGGGAGGCATACAGCTTGTTACTAAGTTTTTAGTTTCTTATCATCATTTCTGCTTTCATATTTGATTTTTGTTTTCTTGTCTTGTTTCTCACTTGTTTGCGAGAATTGTTTTCAGGTACCTAATCCCTGGCTTCTAAAGATTGGAACTATCCAAGGTGCGGGATAGCTACTCGAAGAGGCACAATACTCCAACCAAGTCAAGACACGACGGAAGAACAAGAGTTCGAAGTGGAAGAAGAATTACAACTAGAAGAAGAACAAGAGGTTCCATTAGTAGAAGAACCACTAGTTGAAGAAGAAGAAGAAGCAATGGGTGATGCAAATCGTATACTCAAGGACTTGGCTTCTCATAGGCTTGATACACAACGGTGGTGTATTGAGACAAACTCAACCTTCGAGATCAAGCCGGGGTTAATTAGAGAGTTATCGAAGTTTCATGGCATGGTGAATGAAGATCCAAACAAGCATCTCATGGATTTCCACAACGTTATCATGGCTATTCTTCCACCGGAGACTAATGCGGATGGAGCAATGTTGAAAGCTTTTCCATTCTCTTTGGCGGACAATGCTAAGGAATGGTTATATTATTTACCATCCGGAAGTGTCACTACATGGAACGGGTTGAAGAAACTCTTTCTAGAGAGGTATTTTCCTGCGTCAAAGGCTACTCAAATTCGCAAAGACATTTGTGGGATAAAGCAACACGTAGGAGAATCTTTGTATGAATGTTGGGAGCGATACAAGAGATTGGTGGCAAGCTGTCCACACCACAAATTTAGTGACGTGATGATAATACAATACTTCTACGAAGGTCTCCAAACAAGTGATAGATATCTTCTTGATGCAGCGGGTGGTGGTGCACTAGTGAACAAGACGGTGGCCCAAGCTACCGAGTTGATTGAAAGCATGGTTGCAAACTCGCAACAATTCTATACAAGAGGTGAACCAATGGTTAGGCGAGTGCATGAAGTTACGGATTCATCATCACACCGTGATCAAAGGATGGATAACATGGAGCAAATGATGCAAAAGATGGATGCGGTTATTTTACCTTCATATGGTGAAGAGTTGGATCAAGCTAGTGCAGTCTTTCCAAATCAACAAAGACGGTATGATCCCTACTCCAACACTTACAATCCGGGATGGAGAGATCACCCCAACTTTAGCTATGCAAACAAGCAAGACGCGGTTCAACAACCTACATTCAACCGTTCGGGTGGATTTCAACCACAACAACAACAATTCCAGCCGCAACAACAACAATTTCAGCAACCACAACAATCGATGCAAAATCAAGGTTCCGATATCGATGTAAAGCTTCAAACTTTTATGCAAGGCATTTCTACCATGTTTAAGGAAAGTCAACAAGAAACTAAGAGTGTTATCAAGGAGTTGCAGACACAAATGGGCTCCATGGCGGTTGATATAAACAAATTGAAGGCACAAAATAGTGGGAAACTCCCTTCTCAACCTATCAACCCAAAAGAGGGTGTCAATGCTATTATGCTGAGAAGTGGTACACAACTTGTGCAACCCGAAGTTACTGATTCAGGCAAGGTGGAAACACCAAAGGAACTTTTTTTGGAGGAGAAGAGGGATGAAATTCCCCAAACACCCGAGGTACCTATTCCTCACTCTAAAACTCCGGTTTCTACTTATGTTCCTCCTTTACCTTTCCCTCGCAGATTTGCAAGTTCCAAGAGGCGGAACTAGAAAAGGAGATTTTAGACGTTTTAAAGAAGATTCATGTGAACATACCACTCATTGATGCGATCAAGCAAGTTCCCAAGTATGCGAAAGTGTTGAAGGACTTGTGTACCAATAAGCAAAGGCTCAAAGGTAATGAAGTGCTAAGTGTGGGGGAGAATGCTTCGGCAATCTTACAACACAAACTCCCACTGAAATGTAAGAATCCCGGTAGCTTTGACATTCCAGTCACAATTGGTAACACCACATTTAACAAAGCTATGTTGGATTTAGGTGCATCCGTTAATGTTATGCCTGCATCTATGTACAATTCACTTGAGTTAGGTCCTCTTAAAAAGGCTGGAATTGTATTGCAATTAGCCGATCGCTCTAATGTTTACCCAATGGGTATTGTTGAGGATGTTCTTGTGCAAGTTAATCAACTTGTATTTCCATCTGACTTTTGCGTGTTAGAGATGAATGAAGGGTCACCGGACTCGTCTCTTCCATTGCTACTTGGGCGTCCCTTCATGAAAACGGCGAAAACCATTATTGATGTGGATAAAGGAACGTTAACTATGGAGTTTGATGGAGAAACAATACGTTTCAACATTTTCGAGACGATGAGATGTCCTAGTGATGTCCACTCTTGTTTCTCCATTGATGTTATGGATACATTGGCACAACAAGTATTTGAATTGAATGGTGATGATGCTTTGGAAACCGTTTTGACTACATCCATGGATAATGGTGTAGAGTGTGGTAATGAAGTTAAGGAAACCCTTGGTGATCTTAATTCACTACAAGGATGCCCGGAAACTCATAATATCTCTTTTGTTTCTTTACCATGCAGTGATGAAAAGCTTGTACCTTCCATTGTTAAATCTCCAAAGTTAGAATTGAAATCTCTTCCCGATCACCTAAAGTACTTGTACTTGGGTGATAAGGAAGATTTACCTGTGATTGTTTCTAACAAGCTTAGTGAATTACATGAGTAAAAACTTCTAAGGGTGCTAAGGAAGTACAAGACGGCCATAGGCCATAGGATGGACAATTGCTGATATCAAGGGTATAAGCCCTGCCGTTTGTATGCACAAAATCCGTTTGGAGGACGATGAAAAGCCTACAAGAGAAGCAAAACGTCGTTTGAACCCTCCCATGATGGAAGTTGTGAAAAAGGAGATACTAAAGCTTTTGGACGTGGGTGTTATCTACCCCATATCCGATAGCAAGTGGGTGAGCCCGGTACAAGTAGTACCAAAGAAATCAGGTGTGACGGTGGTGGAGAATGATAAGAACGAACTTGTCCCAACTCGTGTGCAAACCGGTTGGAGGGTTTCTATTGATTATAGGAAATTGAATGCCACCACTAGGAAGGATCATTTTCCATTGCCTTTTATTGATCAAATGCTTGAACGTTTAGCTGGACATTCTTATTATTGCTTCCTTGATGGTTACTCAGGTTACAATCAGATTATGATAGCGCCGGAGGATCAAGAGAAAACCACTTTCACTTGTCCTTTCGGTACTTTTGCTTATAGAAGGATGCCTTTTGGCTTGTGCAATGCTCCAGCTACCTTTCAAAGGTGTATGGTAAGTATTTCTCAGAATATATTGAAAACATAATCGAAGTGTTTATGGATGACTTTAGTGTCTTTGGTGATTCATTTGACCTTTGCTTGCACAACTTGTCATTAATATTTGAACGATGTGTTGAAACAAATCTTGTGCTAAATTGGGAGAAGTGCCATTTCATGGTAACTCATGGCATAGTTTTAGGCAATATAATATCTTCTAATGGCTTGGAAGTCGATAAATCTAAAATAGACCTTATTCGTGCTCTAACCCCTCCCACTACGGTGAGGGAGATACGCTCTTTTCTTGGTCATGCAGGTTTTTATCGTAGGTTTATCAAAGACTTTTCCAAGATAGCATCACCACTTTGCAACTTATTGCAAAAAGATGTGGTTTTTAACTTTGATGAAAAGTGTATGGCGACATTCAATAGTTTGAAAGAAATTTTGATTTCAGCCCCTATCATTAAACCACCGGATTGGAGCAAGCCTTTTAAGCTCATGTGTGATGCAAGTGATTATGCGGTTGGTGCGGTGCATGGGCAACGTGTGGGGAAGATACCTCATGCTATTTATTATGCTTCTAGAACGTTAAATGAGGCCCAACAAAACTACACAACCACTGAAAAAGAGTTGTTAGCCATTGTTTTTGCTTTGGAAAAGTTTCGCTCTTATCTAATTGGTACAAAAGTTGTTGTCTTTTCTGATCATGCAGCGCTTAGGTACTTGCTTATGAAAAAGAAGGCGAAACCGAGGCTCATACGATGGATTTTGATCTTGCAAGAGTTTGATATTGAAATCAAAGACAAGAAAGGAATTGAGAACACCGTTGCGGATCATTTGAGCCGTCTTGCTGTGGACAAGGAAGTTATCCCATTGCGTGAAAGTTTCCCGGATGAGCAACTATTCTCAATTATTTTGGGAGAACCATGGTATGCCGACATTGTGAACTACTTGGTGTCTAAACAAATCCCAAAGAACTTGTCTCATGCTGAGAGGGACAAACTTAAGAGGTTAGGGAACCAATACATATGGGATGATCCATACTTATGGAAACAAGGTAGTGACCAAATGTTACGAAGGTGCGTTCCCGAATCCAAGTTTAATTCTATCTTGTCTTTTTGTCATTCCTATGCTTGCGGAGGACATTTTGGGAGTAAGAGAACCGCTTACAAGGTACTTGAAAGCGGTTTCTATTGGCCAACCTTGTTTAAAGATGCATATATATTTTGTACAACTTGTGATAGGTGCCAAAGAACAGGCAATCTAGGTGCCCGAAACCAAATGACACAAACTTTTATTCAATTTATTGAAGTCTTTGATGTATGGGGTATTGATTTTATGGGTCCTTTTGTCAACTCTCATTGGAATTTTTATATCTTACTTGTTGTTGATTATGTCTCCAAATGGGTGGAAGCTAAGGCCACCCCGACTAATGATTCTAAAGTGGTTTCAGATTTTGTGCAAGCTAATATCTTTGCAAGGTTTGGAATTCCAAGAGCCATAATTAGCGATGGGGGTTCTCAATTCAAAAACAGGATCTTTCAAAGCTTGTTGAAGAAGCACAATGTGTCGCACAAGATTGCAACACCTTATCATCCCCAAACAAATGGACAAGCCGAGGTTTCCAACCGGGAGGTGAAATCCATTCTAGAGAAGACGGTGAACCCAACAAGGAAAGATTGGAGCATGCGACTTAATGATGCTTTGTGGGCTTATAGAACCGCATACAAGACACCTATCGGGATTTCTCCCTTTAGGCTTGTGTATGGTAAACCTTGTCATTTACCCGTTGAAATTGAGCATAAGGCGTTTTGGGCTATTAAGCAATGCAATATGGAGATGGATGGGGCTGGAAAGCAAAGGAAGTTATAACTCCAAGAGCTAGAGGAGCTCCGCAATGATGCATTTGAAAGCTCGCGCATTTATAAGGAAAAGACGAAAGCATTTCATGATAACATGATTTCTAGGAAACAATTTTGCATTGAGCAGAAAGTGCTTTTGTTTAATTCTCGCTTGCATTTATTTCCGGGTAAATTAAGGTCACGTTGGATTGGACCTTTTATTGTTGCTAATGTGTTTTCTCATGGTGCAGTGGAAATTCGTAGCATAGCTACAGGTAAAGAACTTAAAGTTAATGCACACCGTTTGAAACCATATTATGAGAATTTCACTTCCGAAGTGGTGGAAGGAGCTAACTTTGTGGATGCACTCCCTCTGGAGGAGGCATAGAAAGCAAGGAGATAGTCGGGCTGACGACTTTAAACCAAGCGCTAAATGGGAGGCAACCTATAGGATGAGTATTTCTTGTCTTGTATTTATTTCTTGTTTTGTTTTTAGTTTTTCTTGTCTTGGTTTGCATTTATTTGTTCTGATTTCTTGTCATTATCATGTTAGAATTTCCCACCTTGACTTACTTTGGATGGCTCAATTTACATTGAGGACAATGTAAAGTTTAAGTGTGGGGGAGTGGTTAAGCATCTGCATTGTAAAATTTTCAATTTTTTTTCGACTTTTGTGTAAAATAGTGAATAAGAAAACTCCAACTTGTGGTTAGTTTAGAGTCACATAGTATACATGTCGCTAAGATTACATCGAGATTCTCATAAGAGTGACTGAACTTAGAGATGACAGAGAATATGATCGGGTTTCTTAATTGTATGAGAGTTAAAGTTGGACTTAACCATCCCAGTGGCAAATGAGGTGCAGACTGAATTCGGTATTAGATTTGTGATCCACTATAGTGAAGACTACCCATGTTACATCATGAGAGGCACCGACCTTCATTTTTAATATGTGCTTTTAGAGTGTGTGTCACCGTACGTAAACTCCGGGTAGAATGGTGAGCTACCCAACCTCCCATTAATAGAAGCACTATTTTGATCTCTTGAGTGCTATTTTATCAATCATGAATAGTGATATCGAATTGCTAACTTACATACCACTTGTAATCTTGTTAGCAGTTAACACCATCCACTCTATCTCTCTCGCTACACCAACAGGTCCATAGAAACACCATCATCATCAACAAGAGGAGCATCACAAGTTTGAAGGAAAGTTGAAGACGTTCTAGGTTTACAAGCAACAGTACAGAAATGAGAAGATTTCAGATTTAAGTATAGCAACAAGACAAGGAGCAGAATTTTTACAAGTTGAAGACTATTGTACAAGAGCGAATATTATCAAGATGGGAATTCAAGAAGTTTATGATATCAAGACATACGAGTTGTGGAGAATCGAGCGGTAAAGTACTTACACCATGGCCTTTATACTTGCATTTTTATTTTTATCTTTATTTTGTATTTGTATCATTTTCTCTTGTTAAAAAAAAAAACTTGGGACATGGTCATTATTATGCTAGGTCCTTGCCAAAAAAAAAAAAAAACAAGAGAAATTTTTATTAGGTTCATCATTAGTTTTCATTTTTTGTTTATTTTTATTTTGTATTTATTTTATTATTATCAAAAAAAAAGGAAAAAAAAAAATTCATTGCATCATATTTTTGTTTGTTTAGTTCGTTTTTGGTTTTGTATTTATTCAATAAAGCCAATGGAAGAAGAAATATCCGTAATGAAGTTTCAAGCAACAAGGATTAGAGGAAAGAATCACATTGTCAAGATTCTACGAAGTTCAAGATTTCATCATCAAGAGTTGAAGATCGAAGACGAAGATGAAGACACCGATTGAAGACCGAAGACGTTTCTATGGATGCTGTGAGAGTGGTGCTAGCTGCACGTCGAACGGATAACGAGGTAAGTAAGCATATTCCCACCTTCATTAAGTGGCTGATTTCCTTTCTTAGAGATCGTCAGAAAAAGGGTTTTCAAAATGATTTAAAGATGTGGTTGTTCAAAACAATTCGGAGGGTTTTTGCCTTCCTACCATTCTCGCAGGATTCTCTCTTCATTCCTACCTCGACACTTGTGTGACCCATAAAAAGTTGTTTATTATTGAGAGCAATATCATAAAACCCTTTCTTGTGAGGCAGAGTCGAGACTTTTGATCACTCCGAACCCGAATTTCTTTCGAGAAGGGATGGTTATTTCTCTCTCAACTTTTAAGGATGATATTGTGTTCATTTATGTGTCTAACTTCTTATGACTAGTGTGCAGAATCTCTATGTCTTCTTAGCGCGTTGGATGCTATCATTACTGATAACTAGTAAATTGGAAAATTAGGTTTTGTGGGTATATCTCTAGTAAACCCTCTCGAGATGGAGTTGTATGTATCCTTTATAATAAGTTTTGTTTGATTTGCTCGAGGACTAGCAAAGTCTAAGTGTGGGGGAATTTGATAGGTGTTGTAAAACACCTAATTTTATATCTATAGTTTATGCCTTCTTTGCTATTTTTCTTGAGAATTATGTATCTTATGTGTGAGTTTGAGTTTATTAGGTGCAATGGACTCATTGGAAGCAAAAGAAGGAGAAATCATTCATTTGGAGCGGAAATGGCAAAAAGACCAATTCACGGCGAGTGATACTTGGAGCTAGCTAAAGTGATGCAGCAAAAGAGGTGAAGAATATCTGTCAGTTCCGTGCAACTAACAATTGAGCAAGAAAACAGAGTAGGCAGTCAGTTCTGCGAAACTGACAAGCCAAAGATGAACTGGGTGGCCCTTATCGACTGCACCTGAGTGTCCTTATCAATTTATACTCCTACACATACCCTAAAATTCAGAGAGGAGACAATTCTTCTCATCATTATCTTCATTACCTGGCGGCTTCATTATCTTCACAGAAAAAAATTTAGAGTGGTAGAATTTGAGCAGAGAGGAGATGAAGTTGTTAGAGATGAGATATGTATCGATTTTTAGGGTTTGCGAGAAGAACACAAATGAGAGAAGATTCAGACGAATTGAGATGGGGGTTTTGAATCTGTTGCAGTCAAGAACAAAATTAAGAAGAGGTTGCAGCTGGAGTTGAATGGAGGAAGAAATCTGACATGGGTTTGGTTCAGAACGATGATGGAACAACTGATAATAATTTAGGGTTAGTAGATGTTGAATCTGGTTTGATTTTATATTTGGGTTTTGGAATTGCATTTGAGCATGAATAGAGAAGTTTCTGAGTTTCTGAAGCTAGGGTTTTGTCGAGTTTGAACTCTCAATCGAGAACTCAGCTGAAAAAATTAGAGTTATGTTGATGAGATTCAAATGATGAATTGATTTTGTGTACTGGTGATGAAAGTGAAGATTAAAGTCGAGATTCAAATGGGTTTTGATTAGTCACCTGATGGAGAAGAGATTTGAGAATATGGGTGATCTACTGTGAAGTGATCTGAGAATGGGGTTGCAAGTCAGATAAAGAATAGTATGGTGGTAAGGATTGTTTTGAAATTGAATCTATGTTGGAAGCTAAATGGTGAAGATACAAGTGATGTTGTGTGGAGATGGCTGTTGGAATTGTGCTGGTGCTGCTGTGTTATGTAGCAGCTGAAGGCTGAGCTGCTAATGATAGTGGTTCCGAGATTGTTGCAGGTGATGTTGCAGCCAATGGGAGAAAAGAAATTGATGCTGAGTTAGACCTAGTGCCATTGGTGAAGGTCAGATGCAGGTGGTAATGAAACTGAAGAGGGATCTACAATGGTGGTTGAGCTGTGAATGCAGGAGGAGTTGAAATGCTTAGATGTATGCTTAGGTTTGTCTTGAGGTGTTGGTTACAGGGAAGTGAAATTGCGATTACTGAGATGCACATGAGCTGTAGATTTGCTCAAGACAGAGTTAGTGGTGATGTTGAACCTCTGCAGTTGGAGTTGTGAGGAGCTGCTGGTGTATTGCAGCATGACAGTTGAGCTGAAGTGCGCAACTGGAAGTTGTGAGATTGCTCATGGTGGTGGTCTGAGTTAATGTCACAGGCATTGCAGCTAGATTGGGGGAATGACCTGAATTGGAGTTGGGTTGATTGCAGAAGGGCTTGAAGCTAGAGTGAATGCCTGACTGTGAATGGTTAAGAAGCTATGTGTTGCAGTGGTGGAATGTTGAGCTGCAACGGAAGATGGTGATGCTCAGATTTCATGAATTGCAGTGACAGTCTGAAGTTCAGTCAAGAGCTGTAGATGGCAGGTGGAATCTGGTAGTGATGCTATTTAGATGGATGCCTAGGTTCATATGGTGTTTGTGATGTGTGTGGTGATTGTGGAATTGAGGCAGTGAATGAGGTATTGTTGGCATTGCAAGGAAAGAATATGGAATTTCGATAGTGATCTGAGATGCATGTTAGGTTGCAGGCATTGTTGCTGGGTTTGGAACGAGCAATAATGCTGGTGTTGCTAACAAAGGAAATTAGAGTAGAATGGGTTTGTGTAGCTTCTATTGAAGCAATAGAGAGAAGAAATGTGGTCATGGCTGGCAGTGAAGCACAATGATGGTGCATCACAAGGTTCTGGCCAAGGAGCTGTGATGCACAATCATTGTGCAACAAAGATATGGCCTGTGCAATGGCCTTGGCCAGAATCAACTCAGGCTAGTCAGATGCTGACTCTCAATCATCTACCTAGCTGACTCCCTGACTCACCTTGACTCGGTTGACCTGACCGAGTTGACTTCCCGAGTTGTCCGAGTTGACTCGTTGACCGGTGACCAGTGGACTTTGTCGGTCACTTGAGATGTTTTCCGGCCACTTTCCCGACGAGTTTCCGGCCGACTTCCGGCCAATGTTCGACGATAATTTTTGGACATACTTTCTACGTGGGTTCTTCACACACATGGGCTTGGTGGACCGCTTTGGATATGGGCTTTTGAAGACTTGACCTAGTTTTGGAAGGGAGAAAAGCTACAAAAGGAAAAGTTTTCTACAACTTTGAAAAATCAAGTATTATTCTTGGAGCTTTGGAGATAGCTACAACTAGGGTTTGCTTTCGTTTTATTTTTTTATCTTCTTCAATTATTTTATGATTATGATGAACTCCATTATTATGAGTAACTAAACTCAATTATTGGTTATGGGATAAAAGTTGATTTCTCAAGCATGTTATTTAAATCAATGAAATAGTTTTGTCTCAAAACTTTATTGTTTATTATTCATGGTTGATATTGTTTTATGATTTGAATGTTATTTTGGTTGAATCCGGAATCAATTAGATTAGTCTTCATCTCTATTGCTAGATTAGGGTTTTCAATACGAAATAGTTGTTTATCCCTGAGTCTAAGTAGCATAGTGCCATTATTACTTGTAGTGATACATATTTTTAGTTGCATATGAATCGTAACCTTTGTTAAAACGAATTAGTGCTTTTACACGTTTGTTTGCATTGATTAGTCTTATTTCATAGAACTTATTGCTCTTAGGGAGTTAAACTTAATTGTGCTTTTACACTTTAGGTTGCTTTATAGTAGATTTCACAATAGCATCTTTTAATGTTGTTTGTGATAAAATCGAGAAATAAACGGGATATTCTTGCGATCAAGAAATCTTAGGACTTCTAATAGATAAGAGATTAAAATTCCAATTCTAGTCATTGATGAAAATACATGTTTGTGAATGATACTATCCCGTGACCAATATCTTCTCCTTTTTGATTATTCCAATTATTTACTTTGCTTTCAATTACTTTTATTGCTTAGATAAAAACAAAAATTTCCCCCCCTTGGTTACTAAGAAACTGAAATTTTATAACAACAAAATCCTCTCTGGGAACGAAATCTTTCTTATCACGTACTATATTTATATCTAGTTGAGTGAGAAAGTGAATTATATTTGCACGGCTGACAACCGGTTATAATGTTGTAGGTTCCACCATGTGTCTAGTTGTGTGCACATCTCAGAAGCCTGACTTTTATCCTAGTTTGACGTGCTCGTATTGTTCTCTAAAGGGTCATGAACTTTCAAGGTGTTACAAGTACAAACACCAATTGAGGAATGTCAACAAACTTCAACGAAGAGCAAATCAATTAGCAAATAAGCTTAAACTTGTTCGGAAGACCGCTGAGGTATGTAGGATTTTATCTTCGTCCAAGAAGTTAGTTTCCAAGGATAAACCATGACCATTAGAGAAGAAAGTATGGTCGAGTCGTTTTGATAGATAGAGGTCTGTGGATTCCTCTCAAGAGGAAAATGGTGGATGTAGTTGCAGGAAATCCTACAACACACCCCTTGTAATAATTTGTAGACCTAAGCATAAAAATGATGATAAGAATTCTAAAATTGTAAAGAGACACAAGGTTTACGTGGTTCGATCAATTTGATCTACATCCACGGGGTTAGGTTTTACTATGATTATTTGTAATTACATCTTGATTACATGGAGACTCCTTTAATGAGTATTTGGAGCTCTAGGTTCTTGAAGGAGGAAGAAGAAGGAGATAATAATAATACAACCAATTCTACTTTCTCTCTACAGAATGTATCCTCTCCTAAAGTGTGTCTCTCTTTCTGATTATCTATCTCCTTTCTCTCTCTTGCCTTTCTCTTTATATAGGTGTTTACATAGTGGATGACATCTAATGTACAACTAACATTTCCCCTAATTTCGGATCTGGCTTGCGGTATTTTCACAAGCTTACAAATGTAACATTCGCAACATTCCTAATTTTCGCAAGATCATCACACTTTTCTCATGTTTAAATTGATGTCATCTGTTATGTCGTTTCTGAAATCATCCTGCGATGTCTTCGCGATGTGTTGTCAATAATTTTGCAAGCATATTCTTCTGTGCGAGATTCTGATCCTACATCTTTCCTCTTTTTTCTTGAATATTGCTTGAAAAGCGATCTTTAAGAAAAAATCCACCTTGTTGTAGTTGTTGGAGGAACGAGCGAAAGAATATCGAACTTTAAAAGTACGTACTTTCCTTTATTCTTTTGTGAAGTTCTGGAACGTTGCGAAGTAAATAAGAAGTATCAACGCTTGAAGTATGCGAAGTATGAAGTATCCTTGATGAAGTATAAAAAGTACTTAATCCTCGAAATATAAGAAGAATTCTGCGAAGTAAATAAGAAGTATCTGTCCTTGAATAATAAGTATTGCCTCTATTCGTGCGAAATTATTACTCCATTTGTGGTGAGGATTCTTATTGTTCATTAGCGAACGTCCACTTTGGGAATGATTCTTGCCGAGGAGATAAAAAACATAAAATGTTTTCTTGGTAATCCATAATTGCCTCTGTTCTTTATCTATGAGGGTAGAATCCTTGAGAAAATGTTGAATGTGCGAATTGTTTCCTTATTCTTATCTTTGCCTCTGTCTCATGTTTTGTGCTCATGCAATAGTATAATCTCTTTAAGTTGCTTATAATTGTGCGAAATAATTGAGCGAGACAATCACATCATTCGGAAGAATCATATTCTACGAAATTCTGACACATTCTACGAAATTTTGAATCATTCTGCGAAATTCTGAATCATTCTGTGAAGTTCTGAATAATCTTGCGAAATTCTTGAATAATCTTGTGAAATTCTGAATAATCCTGAATAATTCTGCGATATTATTGCGAAATTCTACAATATTATTCCGTACAGTTTTATAAAGTACTTATGCGAATATAATGCTTATGTGATGATTATGTTATGAAATGTGTATGCGATGTTTATGCCATGAAATGCTTATGCAATGTTTTTATGATGCGAGTATGATGCTTGTATGATGAAAATGCTTATCTATTGCAATGTATAGTTAATGTTTGTGTTACTTAGCTCATTTTGCCGTCTAAAATTGATGTAGCTCTAAATTGCTTCCATTCTTCATTTCTCTGCCTTTTTCTTTAGTGTATGCATTCTTCTTCGTGTAGTTATTGTTCTTCACAAGTTCTTACTTGTTTTTCATCTTCCCTCTTTCCTGCACTATTAGTATCTCATAACAGTATGATCATAATATCAAGTCTGCGGCATTTTCACTGCCTCAGTTTCATTTCCATGTACATATTCGCAAGCTTGTTTGCTTACATATAATCATTCTCGCAAGCTTACTTGCTTACTCATTTTCTTATGTGGTCTTATTTTGCCTTCCTAGTTAAAGGTCTTATTTTGCCACCTCTTGTCATTGCGACAAAATCACAGGACGTCTTTGCACTTTCATGCAAAAACCCATTGATCTTGCCATAACTTTTTCGTTTGTATTATTGCCTCTTCAGGATTGTTGCGACAATATGACAGGCCTAAATATTCTTGCGAAAATAAAGCCCCATGACATTGCCGTCTTGCGATGAAATCGCAGGACGTCTTCACACTTTCATGTAATGACCCATTGATCTCGTCTTATCTTTTTCTCTAGTATTATTGCCTCTTCAGGATTGTCGCACAAATATGACAAGTCTTAATACCCTTGCGAGTAAAAATCCGCATGACATTTGCGTCTTAAGACACTTATCAGCTCCCTAATGGAGGGTGCCGCCCTTATCTCCCCCTGGTTGCCCCTTCAAGGAGGCGTACTTCTACCATAAAAGGTTAACTCCTCCCATCCGGTCTTAACAACAACCAGTTTTTTTCGCAGCCTCTTGTCCCTTTACCTATAGGGCTTATGGTTACGAGACTGCACCCTAAGTGGGGTTTTCTTCGGGCCGAGTGCAGTATAAGCCAAGACTTTTCAAGAATGGTAAGGTACGCTCCATACGCCCCTGGCACTCTTGACTCAACCGTGTACCTCGGCGCCTTGATCAGATTCTGCACTCCTTAGAAGGGACCCCTAGTCTTCCAACCTAAAGCAAAAGCTTAGGTTGAAAATCCAAGGTATCTCTCCTAGATGGGCTTTATTGACCCCAAATCTCCATGACTCAGGTTCCAGGGGCGGTGTAACCTTTTCGTTGAGTCATGCAACAGGTACCCCCTTCTATGACGTACTTTAGGTCTTACATTTGCCTCTTGCGAAATTTTATTCGCGAACTAGGGTGTACGCCATAAAGGTTCGCCTCTATCTGCGAAATTTTATTCGCGTTTCTGCGAAATGTTCGCGTCTCTTTGTTTCAGCGAAATGTTCGCGTTTCTTTATTCTCTCATTCATCTTTTCATTTCTGTCATCTCTTTCATTCATTCTTTCATTTCTGTCATCTCTTTCATTCATTCTTTCATTCTCATAATATTATATCATTTGAAGCAAAATAAATATTCAAGAGAAATTCTAATACATTGTAATCCTGAAATCTTTGTAGTTGCGAAATCTTTGTAATACATTTCTTTATCAAAAAATTTCATTTAATTGCAAGTTCAAATCATTTTTCTTTGTTTTGATTTCCTTTGTATAACTTGTTTCGTCTCATCCGATAAACATCTTTCATGGAAATGATCCTAATGAGGTCTTATGCAGCCTGTTGATGGAAGGTCTTACTAGCATGTTGATGGAAGGTCTTATTTTGCCTCCTACTACTCTCCATGTTAGATATCATTCTCATTTGAAACAAAGCAAATTTTCAAGAGAAATATATAAATTGATCTGTGCGATATTTTTCTCGGTTTCTTTTGTAATTGTGGAATCTTTGTAATTCTGAAATTTCTGTAATTCTGCGATTATACCGCCTTTTGTAAATCAAATCAAAAATCTTTTATTTTCTGTAAAAGAAATATTCTAGAAATATATATAAATCGAATTTTTTCGGTTTTTTTTTTGTTGTTGTAATTTTGAAATCTTGAAATCTTAGTAATTTTTGTAATTTTTGAAATCTTGAAATTTTTGTTATCGTGCGTTTGAATCGCTTTTTGTAAATCAAATCTAAAATCTTTTTATTCGTTCTTAGTATAAAGTAAAATGTTCAATGAAGTGATATTTATCTTTCATGTGAGTCGTTGTCGTTGTCAAAGAAGTGAATAAATGCCTGGAAATGTATGAATATCGCGCAGCAAAAAGAAGTGTGAGAAGTGAGACTTGAACCCTTGACCTGCTTCTTGGATTTTCTCGCACCATACCAACTGTGCTAAGCCTCTCTTGCAAAATAATCAAAGGTCTTGCGAAGTAATCAAATTCCAACTGTGTGAGAGGCGATTCTGTATAAATTTCGTATAACAAATAAACATGTGAGAAACAAGAATTGATCCTGCGACCTGCTGCTTGCATTCATGCCTCCTGACCAACTGTGCAAGCTTCTTCTTTGTGAAATATCTTTGCGAAATTATCATCAACTCTCTTTTGTGCGATATAATCATCAACTCTTTTTTGTGCGAACCAAGTATGCGAACTCTCTCATGCGAAATAATCAAAAACAAATATGCGAGTGGCAAGAATTGATCCCATGACATTCTCCTTGCAAAGTATCACACTGAACCATCTGTGACAACTCTGCTGTGCGAAGTAACTAAACAACTGTAAACCTTTATCCTCATCTTCACCCTTAATAGCTTAAATATAAATATACGAAAAAGGCACGCGTGAGGTGGGAATCGAACACGCGACAATGAGCTCATAAACTTCGCACATGACCAATTCTGCTGCCTCTTGTTTGTGAAATAATGAAACAATATGGCGAAATTATTCATTTTTTCGCTCTCTGTAAAAAAGAATAAAACTATGTTCGCAGGCGAATTCGAACTTGCGACCACGAACGCACATACTGCTCTCTGGACCAATTGTGCAAGGACCTCTCTGCGAAATTAACGCACAAATTTTTTCCTTATTCTTTTATTCTCCCATGCAAATGAGAAGAAAATGAAAAATATGTGTCTCTGCGAATACGAACCCGTGACCTATTTGTTGTTCGCTCAGCCTTGAACCATCTGTGCGAATTTCTGTTTGTGACAGAAATCACAACTTCTGACTCTTATCATTATCTTCGTCTTTCCTTTGTTTCTTCACAAAATGCCTCTTGCTTTCTCCTAAACATGAAAATCTTCCACTGAAACTTCCATTTTTCCTTTAATTTCACCACAACAACTAATTTTCTCTCTCACTTTTTTCATGTCTTTCAATTGTTGATGATGTTTACTCCCTGAAAGTGTGATCTCTTCCATAAAATTTCCATTTTTGAACCTAAATTTTGTAGATCTAGAAAAATAGGAACAGTAGCTAATCTTCATGGAAATTTCTTGAACCAACAAGTTACAGGAAGGATAAATCCTTTACTCGCTCCCTGTTTCTAGCGCCAAAAATGTAGTTGCAGGAAATCCTACAACACACCCCTTGTAATAATTTGTAGATTTAAACATAAAAATGATGATAAGAATGCTAAAATTGTAAAGAGACACAAGGTTTACGTGGTTCGATCAATTTGATCCACATCCACGAGGTTAGGTTTTACTATGATTATTTGTAATTACATCTTGATTACATGTAGACTCCATTAATGAGTATTTGGAGCTCTAGGTTCTTGAAGGAGGAAGAAGAAGAAGATAATAATAATACAACCAATTCTACTTTCTCTCTCTACAGAATGTATCCTCTCCTAAATTGTGTCTCTCTTTCTGATTATCTATCTCCTTTCTCTCTCTTGCCTTTCTGTTTATATAGGTGTTTACATAGTGGATGACAGCTAATGTACATCTAACATTTCCCCTAATTTCGGATCTGCCTTGCGGTATTTTCGCAAGCTTACAAATGTAACATTCGCAACATTCCTAATTTTCGCAAGATCATCACACTTTTCTCATGTTTTAATTGATGTCATGTGTTATGTCGTTTCTGAAATCATCCTGCGATGTCTTCGCGATGTGTTGTTAATAATTTCACAAGCATATTCTTCTGTGCGAGATTTTGATCCTACAGTGGACAAATTGTTGTTCACCACAACGCAACTTGATTGTGTTGTCTTGGAAATCTTGTCTCATGTGCCTGATCAAAAGAGACAATGATTTTGTACCTCTCATGCTTTAGGAAAAGTTTTTTTCTCTTATTTTCTTAGTTTTTGTTCTTCCCTATCTATCAATAAAAGAGGGTTATTATCGACAATTCTACTCTTTAAAGGATTGTGAGTTGGACGTGTACGAACCTGTTTAAAGGTTTCGAAACCCTACAGTCCTTTTTTCTTCCTCAAAACCTATTTTTATCTCAAGACTACTTGTCGAGTTCAATTTGTGATTTCCTCTCACAAACCCATACGTTATGGATACTCCAAGCATGATGTCTTCTGATGGAAAAGATGTTAATATGATTTTTAAGCCATCAATCATGAGAGAAAAAGAGAAATCTCTGTTATCTCCTACCTTGAAAAGAAAAAGAAGTAATGTGAGGAAGCCAAGAGCTGTTCCTTCAAACTCTCAGAAGTTTTTTGATGTTCTTGAAGTGTTGAAGGAGATACGAAAGGAGATTCAACAAATAAAGGCTTTTGTGTATAAGACTCATGATATTCAGAAGGCCCTGGTTCGACATCATAAGCCAAGAAGGTTTATTGATATAAACTCCTACCTTAATGAACCTTATGTCCCAATGGTTGTTGACGACAAGGAGTTTGGGGACGATAAAGAATTCTTCAAAGGTCTTATTGCCTAGTAAATCTTCTATTTTCTTGTTTTTGTTAGAATAATAACTAGAGTTTTGAATAGCCATTATTGTGATTACACATAGCTAAGTCCAACGTTTTCATCTTCATGTTTTTAGATTTATTGGTTTAAATTCTAAAATTGTTTGGAAGATGATTTTTGCAGTATTAATCTTTATGGTTTTATATATTGCAATATTGTTATGGGATATGTGTGTTTGCGTCCGTGAACTATGATTGTCCCATACTTTGTCAAAAGTAAAGTCTCTCGTGTGTCGATATGCATGTATTGATAAAAGAATGAATAGACTTTTGACAAATACAAAAGTTAAGCCTATTATGTCAATTATTGATGGAAGATATGTTAAAATCTTTTTTTTGCAAGGATTATGTCTATTGAATGTCGTTATGCGAATAGTGATGGAAAATAGAATGAATCCTTGTGTATTCCGCAGTATTGATCTTCCCTGATCCATATTTTTATGTATTACTGTGAAGCTCCGTAAAGTGTCTTATGTTGAGCACTAAACGGCCAAGTTGATTAATTTTATGATTAGCTTAGTTGTTGTTCCGCGAGATACTTTATGTCGATCATATTCAACTAAATTAATCATCTTGTTTGGTTATTTAGTTGTTGCTCCGTAAGTTTTCTTATGTCGAGCATGACCAATTAAATTGATTACTTTTGTGATTAGTTTGGTTGTGTATTTCGATTAGATTGATTATGGGTTCTCTTGTGATTAATCTAATTGTATATTTTTGAGTCTCCATAAGTTCACTTATGTTGAGCATTTTCGATTAAATTAATCATGGTTTCTCTTGTGGTTAATTTAATTGAGTATTTTGGATTCAAATTCATAATTGTATGTAATTTTTATGTCCATATAAATCCTTCTTTTCTTTCGAAATTAAGGTCGCTCTTGTTGTTCTTTCGGAATGACATATTATGGGGGAGAGTTCTTAATTGAACTTGTGCTTAATTGCCAAATCTTTGTGAGGAGTGCGGCTGTGGAATATTATAGGGGTTATCTTGTATCTTTATAGACTCCTTGATGAATGCATTTAGCCTCGGCTTTATGATTGCGTCTAAATAAGATGATATGTATTTCTTTCTTTTGGTCATGAAATATCTCTTTCGTAAATTTCATTAGGATCCCGTTTTCGTACCGTTGCCAATTTTATTGACAAAAATGGGGAGAATTAATATGTAGTTCACAGTACAAATACATATGGTTTTCGGATCATTATGTAGGGAGGAGTGGTTTCCATGTGAGATGGAGTATTGACTAAGAAGGAGTGATACATATCACCATAATATTGTTGTTGAAGTTGTGATACAATTGAACTTTGACGCTGTGTAATGATACTATGACACTGTATAACAATGATTGAGAACTCTTTTTTTCTCGTTGTTATGGCTACGAATTTTCAACAACGATGATGCTGAACTTACAAACTTTGGGATCATTGGAGTACTTGGAAATGACGAAGATTTCAAGTAATGTTGAAGATTAGGCGTATGGAATAGGAGCTACAAAAGTTAATTTATTTATTTTTTGTATTCCATATGTATTGATAGTTTTGTCACTAAAATTGACAAAGGGGAGATTGTTAGAGCATTGCCCAGTCGAACTCGCATGCGTTGCTATCTCAAGCATGTTTGTCAATGTTAGCGATCAAAACTATAAGTCTTGATTTCTAGTCTACTATAGATAAGGTCTCGGAATAGGATAGAAAGTGTAGTTGAGCTCAAGAACTCCATGGAAATCATCATACAAGACGAAGGACTACTCAAGGAACCAGTGGATCTTCATCGACTAAAAGGTATGTGGAGACTTGAACTTATCTATCACTCAAAAGTCTATTTATCTCCTATCTTGAGACAAAAGTCATTTTGCTTTATAGACTTAGATTATACACATTTGCTATTTCGAGTCGAGTTTATCTCGCCTATCTTTTTCTCGAAATATGTGTTGGTAAGCTTTCGCTTTAGCCAAGTTCATATTTACCTAGTGACGAAAGTCATGACAAGTTTCAATCACTTTGAAAATTGCTTACTTTGACGAAAAATAGTTTGTGAATAACAACTATAGAATATCAACGTCCTATAAGAATGTTTCAAAGATTGAAATGAGAGTTTATATAATATAACCATTGGAGGATACAAGCATTGTTGTGGAAACACATATATGTATAAGTCCTTATTCCTTGAACCAAAGTTTGCGAACTTTGTTGATCAAGATAACGGGAATAGTGGCGTGAGCTAAGTCCGCGAACCCAGTCCGCGAACTGACGGAGTTTGTGAACTCCGTCCGGAACTTAAGTCCGCGAACTTGAGTAGGTTATATCTAAAAACGATGTTTGTGAACTTATTCTTATATAAACTAAGGAATGCAAATTGCAAACCGTGGATATATAGTTCATGAACCGATTCGAGTGAATCAAATCATTTTTGCTTCGATTGTGTCTTGTGTAGTACATAAGATTTCCTTGCAACTGAACAACTTTCTAACTAGTTCATTTGAGTCACTTGAACTAGTTATGGTGAAGAAGAATATGGTTGATATGAAAGTAATCATATGACTAACCATTTGGTTGATTATTGTTGAACCAACAAATTTACAAGTTTGGGTACGGTTACACAAGCCTAGAAACATGCATTTCATTTGTGTGTAACAAGCTAGTTTTCGATCTAACTGTTGAAAGATATTAGGTTGAATCTAATCAGGTTTTCATCTAACGGTGAATATTGAATGCTTTGCTACCAATCTAACATTGATTGCAAACCCTGATTTGAAAGACTATATAAGGGAGAACTCTAGCAACTGGGAAACCTAATCCCCACACCTTTTGTGTGATACTAGTTGTGTTAAGCTAGAGTCAATTCTCCTTTAACCTTTGGTTTCTTCTTCTAAACCAGGTTAACAACTTAAAGACTTCATTGGGATTGTGAAGCCAGACCGATACTATTTTCTTGTAGTTGTGTGATCTGATCTTGCTATTTATATCGTACGAGTACAATTATAATAATTGGCTTGAGATTGATATCTCTGATAGGAAAGATATAAAAGTAATCACAAACACTTCGTCTCATCGTTTGTGATTCCGCAATATCTTTTTTCGTTGCGTCGATTAAGATTATTGTGAGGTGATTGATAATACTAGGCTGTTCTTCTGGAATATAAGTCCGGGTTATCACTTTGTTCATGTTCACCTTGATTTATCAAAAGACGGAACAAAACTCGTAGGTATATTCGTGGGAGATGGATTTATCTATTACCGCAGACTTTTCTGTGTGATACAGATTTGTTTATTAAATTTTTCGACTTTGGGTCGTAGCAACTCTTAGATGTGGGTGAGATCATCTAAGGGAATCAAATGCGTAGTATCCTGCTAGGATCAGAGACGTAAGGAGCGCAACTGTACCTTGGATCAGTGTGAGATTGATTGGGGTTCAACTACAGTCCAGACCGAAGTTAATTTGGAGTTGACTAGTGTCTGTAGTGGCTTAATACAGTGTGTGTTCAAACTGGACTAGGTCCCGGGGTTATTCTGCATTTGCGGTTTCCTCGTTAACAAAATTCTGGTGTCTATGTTATTTCTTTTCCGCATTATATTTTGTCATATAATTGAAATATCACAGGTTGTGCGTTGATAAATCAATTAGAATATCCGACCTTTCGGTTGTTGATTTAAATTGATTGACACTTGGATATTGGTCTTTGGTACCATCCAAGTTATCTCTCTTGTATTTGATAAAGACTCGCAGATTTCTGTTTGCTTGAGTAAAGATCAAATCGAGAGATTGAAATATAAACTCTTTGATATGATTTTTATCTAGATCGAGTCTGACTTTCTAGTTGATTCTCTAGAAAGTATATTGGAGTTTTTCCATACAGATTGCTAAGCGAAATATTGGGTGTGGTTGTTGTACCCCCGCTTTTTCAATTTTGACTTGAATTATTTCATCCCAACGTATCTTTCAAGTCGTGCTATATTGAAAACATAACTGCGAAGCTGTGAATGATTATACTCTAGTAGACATAGTGTTACGGAATTACAATACGAAGTATAACGCTTATCTTTTGAATTTCGTATATAAGACACCGACATAATCGTATGAATGCTATTGTGATTATGTGTATGGTTATGGGTGAAGATTTTGTCCTAGGAAATAATGTTTACATTCGTTTAAAGGAAGTACATTCATGAACTTGTTTTATGAATCGAAAAGGAAATCACTAGGCTTATTGGTATTGTTATTCATTGCATATCTTTGGATTACCAATATGTGTGAGTTAGTATATAAGATCATAACTTGTTATGTATCTTGGTAAAACTAGTCACAATGCCTGACTTATGTATTGGTATGACTTTTATTAGTGTAACCGATCCTAAGTAATCACCTAAGATGGTATGATCGATATTTGTAATTGGTGTAACCGATCCTAGTATTTGGTGTGACCGATCACAAAAGAATATGTAATCGATCCTTGTAATTGGTGTAACCGGTCCTGGTAATTGGTGTAACCGATCCTGGTAACTGGTGTGACCGATCACAAGTAATACCATGAGAATATGGTAACCCGTCCTGGTAATTGACGTGACCAATTTGGTAACTGATGTAATCGGTCCCAGTAACCATATTAACGTAGAACCGATCCTTGTGCTTGGTAGAACCGTAAACCCATGATTAGTGTGTTGATTTGATCAATCACATAGTTCTTGGAAATCAGATGAACTAGTTCTAAACTTGTTTGGAAGTGTGGTATAATCGGTTCCAAGATTGTAAATATGAAAGAGGATTTACAAAGAAATAAGATATCGACATACTTTGAACATATTCAGTAACTCTTATCTTTTATTGTTCAAAGATATTCCTTAATGACTCAAGGAGATCCCGAACAGAAATAAGTTGAGAATCTTTTAATTAAGGTTGTTTATTTTATGTGCTTTTAATTACCAGTAATTAAAATGCATATCTTTGGAAAATAAAAATTGATAATGTGCATTTACTAATTGAAGATTTTTTAGTAGGATTTCGGTTAATATTGGACATAGCATTTCTAGGAATTATGAAAACCGAATTTGGAAACATATTGCATATCTTGAGAATATTTTCGGTTTTGGAAATTCCTTGGTGTTCAACTTCCTTGGTCTATAAATACCCAAGTTTGCATTTCGAGCAAACTATGCTAAGAGCCAGCAAAACTACATTTTTGTGTTGTTACTGGTGGAGCCGTCTATTCGGAGAGGAAAGTACCCTAATTAGGCGAAATCTCTTATGATCGCTCGTTTAAAGACTTCTATGGGATCAAGATGCTCTACGAGTACCGTTGGTGGGAAACTAGATAATTGCAGTATTATTAGTTTTTGATTTGATTTGATTGACTAACGGTTGTTGAACTTTGATTGCACCTAGTTTGTTTATTCTTGAGAATCTTCTCTTCTGATATAAGATTCACTCAAACTAGATCGAAGTGTCGACGAGATCTTTAGAACTGTTTGCAGATCTAAAGACGTCTTGTGATAATCCATTGTTAACAGACTCTGTTCTTTGCGTGATTGATCACAAGAGATTCAAGTTGTGGTGTGCAGGTGTTTATTAAAAATTTAAGAATATTTGAAGACGAAGAAGATTTATGATTTGGTTTTATAATCTTTGGTGTGCAGAAAACTTGATCGTCTAGGATCCAACTAAAATTGGTTTATCTTTGATAGATTTGATTGATTTTTTGCATAGATCAGCATCAGTATTTAGCATCTTGATAGATCCTATTATTGATTGCATAATCTAAACTCTTCTACTTTGGTAGTTGTTGGATAGATTGATCTAAACCCGACAAAGGAGTTTATTGAATTAAACAGAAGAGCCTTTATCTAACTCATATCATTGAGATTGAATAAAGTTGTTACCGAACATATTTGTTGTTCCTTTACTGTTTGGAATACGAACCAAAGGAATTCTTCCAGTACGTGCACTTATTGAATGTCGAAAGCGCAGGGATACTGAAGAAACTAGGTGAACTATAGGTTTAGTTGCTTGGTCTCAACTATACGAAGTTAGGTTGATTTTGTATAGCGGCTTAATTCTGAGAGTACTCAATTCTGGACTAGGTCCCAGGATTTTTCTGCATTTGCGGTTTCCTCGTTAACAAAATCTTGTTGTGTCATTTACTTTTATTTTCCGCAATTATAATTGTTGTTATTACAATTTAAAGTAAATTACAAAAACGTTAACTATGTATTACTTGATAGTGATTCTATAGAGTTTGGTTAAGTCCGAACCTATTATCAAGTAATCACACTTTGATTGTTGTATTGTCTCGATCTCGTATCCATAGACGATCAAACAAAGTGTGAATACCGATTCGTTGTATTGTGTCGACTTAGTACATAGACAATCACTTTCGGTAAGAGGACTTATAGGTGGAAAAGTTTAAGATTGTGGTATATTTGGGTACCCTCGTCTTTTCAATTGGTATCAGAGCAGGCAAACACGAAAAGATCTAACAATCTGTGTTTGGTGCGATCCAACCTATAAGAAATGAATCTAATGGATGATTCAGTTAATGTTTCAAAGAAATTAAACTCTCTTCCAGAAGATTCTGAAAAATATTATTTTATGCTTGTCAAGATGATAGAAGAAAAGATTGAAGAGAACTGGTCACATACTGAAGATATCAGCAATATCATGATTGATAGAGGACTGGTTAAGAATACAAAAGACCTTCATGAAAGGAAGTCTAACAAATCTTCAATACTAGCATCTCGACATTTGAAATCGAGTAAGAAGAAGCTATCTAAAGATCTTCTTAAAAAGGGTTGGTATGGTTTAACTCAGAAGATTTGTAGTGCAAAAAATCTGATTAAACGTGTTAAGAGATTATATAATAACTTAACAAGGCATACTAATCCAGAATCAAAACAATCTGGGAAAACTACTGAACAATGCCTAGGAGCATTTGCACTCAAAACTACTTCTCCATTTCAATGGTTTCTAGATAGTGGTTGTAGTAGACATATGACAGGTGATCTTTCTTGGTTCACAAAGAGTGAAGACTACAAGGAAGAATCTATAACGTTTGGGGATGGAAGCAGCTGTCTTATTAGCAAAAAGGGAACTATCAAACTTCCAGGTATTCCTGAAATTCATGATGTAGTATATGTCAAAGGAATGAAAGCCAATCTTCTTTCAGTCAGTCAAATTTGTGATAAGGGCCATAAAGTGATCTTTAATATGAGAGGATGTGATATTGAAGATAAGTCTGGAAAAATAATTTTTCGTGGACGAAGAAGTATGAATAATTGTTATCTCCTTGGTATACAGTCCAATTTATACTGTAACTTGACCAAGGTAGAGTCAACCCATTTGTGGCATGAACGATTTGGTCATATCAACTACCGAATGTTGGGAAAGCTCATTATCCTGAACTTGTTAGAGGCGTTCCCAAAATAAATACTAAAGTAGAAGGTGTATGTGGTGCTTGTCAAAAAGGTAAGCAAGGAAAAATTCCACATAAACTTTCTCGAGACATAACCACTCATGCTCCTCTTGACCTCATTCATATGGATCTTTTTGGTCCTATTCAACAAGAAACTGTTGGAGGAAAGAAATATGCTTTAGTAATGGTATATGATTACACACGGTTCACATGGGTTGCTTTCCTAAAACACAAAAATGACACGCTTAAGGAATTTAAGATTAATGTAAATAGAATCCAAAATGAACAAGGTCGCAAACTAAAAAGAATAAGGAGAGATCATGGTACATAATTCAAAGATACGAAAGTATATGAATACTACAATCAACTTGGGATTTCTCACCAGTTTTCTGCTCCCGTTACACCTCAGGCAAATGGTGTGGCTGAAAGAAAGAATAGAAAAATTCAAGAAATGGCAAGAGTAATGCTTCACAATAAAAACTTACCATTAACTTTTTGGGGAGAAGTTGTGTTCACGGCTTGTTATCTTATTAATAGAGTTTATCTAAGGTCAAAAACTCTAAATACTCCTTATGAATTATGGTATGGAAGAAAACCCAATCTGAGTTATTTAAGGGTTTTCAGAAGCAAATGCTACATACTTAAGGACAGAGAACACATAGGAAAATTTGATTTCAAAAGTGATGAAGGAATTTTCCTTGGGTATGCTTCTGATAGTCGTGCGCTCAGAGTATATAATCTCAGAACCAAAGTAATAATGGAATCTATTAATGTTGTTATTGATGACATTAGTGACTTTCATCAAGATAATCACATTGATGCTGAGCTTCCTCCTTCAGAAACTGTTAGTAAAGAAAAACAGATTGTAGAAGAACCAACAATTATTCCTCTGGTTAGTGACGTTGATGATAAATATAACAATGATAGTATTGTTGAACAATCCATTGATACTGAAAATATTGTCCATAAACCTGATAGATGGGTGCATTAAAGACATTCCATTGAAGATATCATAGGAGATGCCAATGCTAGAGTTATGACTCGAAGGGAACTCCAGAATGTCTGTCACTACACTTGCTTTCTTTCTTCAATAGAGCCAAAATTTTTTGAAGAAGCTCTCAGTGATCCTGCTTGGGTAAGCTCAATGCATAAGGAACTTAACCAATTCGAAAGGCAAGGAGTATGGGAACTAGTTCCTAAACCAGAAGGAATAAATGTTGTTGGAACAAAGTGGATTTTTAAGAACAAATCAGACGAACTTGGAACAACTGTCCGAAACAAAGCCAGACTCGTTGCACAAGGATATTCGCAAATTGAACGTATTGACTTTGATTAAACTTTTGCTCATGTTGCTCGTTTAGAATCAATTAGACTTTTACTTATGCATGTAATCTTAAAATAAAATTTTTCAAATGGATATCAAATCTGCATTTCTCAATGGGGATTTAAAAGAAGAAGTTTTTGTTGCTCAACCAAAAGGATTTGAAGATCTATTATTTCCAGATCATGTCCTCAAACTCATAAAGGCTTTATATGGACTAAAACAAGCCCCAAGAGCTGGGTATGATAAGTTGACTTCCTTTTTACTTCAAAAAGGATTTTCTAGAGGTGGTGCTGATAATACACTTTTCACCAAGTGTAATGAAAAGAATGTTCTTGTGGCTCAAATTTATGTAGGTGATATCATCTACGGATCCACCTCAAAATCTTTAACAGATGGATTTCTAAATCTTATGAGTGGAGAATTCCAAATGAGTAATGTTGGAGAATTATCATATTTTCTTGGTTTACAAATACAACAACAAAAGGACAATATTTTTCTTTCCCAAGAAAAACATGCAAGGAATTTGGTTGAAAAGTTTGAGCTAAGAGGTGCAACACCTATGGCAACCCCAATGCCAACTACTGGAGAACTTCAGTCTAGTCCAGGAGAAAAATCGGTTGATCAAAAATTATATCGATCCATAATAGGAAGCTTGTTATACTTAACTGCAACAAGGCCAAACATTGCTTTCAGTGTAGGATGTTGTGCCGGGTTTCAAGCAAATCCTAAAGAATCACATCTAAAAGTTGTAAAACGAATCATAAGATACATTAATGGTACACTGGAATATAGTTTGTCATATTCTATGGATACAAACAACAGTCTTGTTGCCTATTCAGATGCTAACTGGGCAGGATGTGTAGGAGATAGAAAAAGCACTTCTGGTGGTTGTTTCTATGTTGGTCAAAACCTTGTGGCTTGGCATAGTAAGAAACAAAACTCAGTCTTTATCGACCTGTGAAGCAGAATATATTACTGCCGGTACATGTTGTACCCAACTTCTGTGGATGAAACAAATGCTCATTAAACTAGGCATAAATATTCCAACTATGAGTATTCTTTGTGATAACTCAAGTGCCATTCGTCTAATAGAAAATCCTGTAGAACATTCTCGTACTAAACACATATATATTAGATATCATTTTATCAGGGAATTGTATGAGAATGGAATTATCAAACTAGAATATGTTCCCTCTGAACGTCAACTAGCCGATATTCTCACTAAGCCATTAGATAGGGCAACCGTTGAAAATCTAAAGAAATCTATTGGCATTGTCAAGGTACACTAGTAGCTTATGTTTCGGGTTTTCAACATTTGCTATTTGCATTAATTAAAACTGATTCAACCTTTCTCTGGTAAAGGTTGTTTTTGTTGTTGTTCTTTTGTTCTTATGAGAGGATGACAACATAATGGGAAAAGTTCTAACTTGAACTTGCGCTTAATGATATTCCGCCCCTCAAAGATGCGAAGAAAAGGATAAGAGGATGTGGAATCTGAGGTAAAGAATTTGTTAGTTAATCGTTTTCCTTCTTAAGAAAAGCATGAGTTTATTGCATATATTTTGCTTTTTCTTAACAAAATTCGGTACAATTGATATTTATTCCATTATGTGTGTTTGTATGGATGGATGTGTGTGTGTGATTCAATTGTTTCCGGTTAAGAAAAACTGGTTTGATATCTTTCTTTATTGTTTTGGTATCAATGGTTTTAGACTTAACGAAATTTCGGTGTAATTGCGGTGCTTTAATGTCTATGTATATTTCAATTGCTTCTGGTTAAGAAAAAAATAATTGTGCAAGTCAATTTATTTGGTTTGTATGTATTGTTTATGGCTTAACAAAATACGAGATCATTTGTTTAGTCCAATTCGATTCCGGATAAGAGAAACTAAGTTAATTCTGATCTTAGTTAGACTTATCAAAAGTAAAGGATTCGGTTACTCAAGTCTAATCGAATGCCTTGACAAGAAATATTAGTTAACTAACTTAGTATTTGTCTTGTCCAAAGTGAAAGGCTTGAGTTGTTGTCTGAATAATTAGTGACTGATGAGAAGAATAAAGTTAGTTATGATCTTTATTTCGGTCTTATCGAAACAAGTGATTGTACTTGTGTAATCGATTTAGCAAGGGAACTAAGTTTTCTTAGTCGATTTGTTAAACTATTAGGGAAAATTGCTTCGGGCAATTGTTTCCTTGATAACATATTAAAACCAAATTACTTGTACTTTCGGTTTTGGTATTGGTTATCTAAAGTGGTATGTGAACCCTCGTGCTTAACTCTTATAGGTTGTACAATTCTTTTAGATTGTAAGATCCTTTCGGTTTTTGGTATTTGCTCTTACCTTTGTCATTTTGTGACAAAAAGTGGGAGAAATATATGGAGTAAACAAAGTGATTTGTAATCACTTAGGAAAGGACAATTATGCTTAAACGTTATATCTAACAAAAGAGTAAAGCATTGACTAAGGGAGAGAAACATATCATATGATGATTGTAGTTATTTGAACTTCAAAGGGAAATAACAAAGATGTGTGGATTGAAAATCTACCTATCTCACCTTTAAGGGGGGTATTAGCTTTGTTATTTAATGTCTTCAGCGACATTTATGGATTGAATATATGTAGGGTATTATACCATTGAAACTTGGAATCAAGCGTATGTATAATGATTTTTTGTAATTTGTTTATCCATATGATTGTAAGAGTTTTGTCACTAAAATTGACAAAGGGGGAGATTGTTAGAGCATAGCTCGGTTGAACCCACCAAGCGTTGGTATGTCAAGTTTGGTTGTCATATTTTAGTGAATCAAAACTCAATTAAAGAGTCGCTTGATTACGTACTAGAGACAACTTCGTATAGGTTAGGCTAGAAAGATTAGGATAATGAGACATACAAGTATTACTCGAAGACTTGAAGAATGTGAAGAAGTAACAAGCTACAATCGACGACATCATCCTTCCTCTTGAGGTTAGTAATATTTTGAGTTGAACTGTTTCATTCCCAACGTATCTTTCAAGTCGTGTTATATTTAAAACATAACTACGAAGCTGTGAATGATTATACTCTAGTAGACATAGTGTTAAGGAATTACAATATGAAGTATAACGCTTATCTTTTGAACTTCGTATATAAGACATCGACATAATCGTATGAATGCTATTGTGATTATGTGTATGAGTATGGGTGAAGATTTTGTCCTGGGAAATAATGTTTACATTCGTTTAAAGGAAGTACATTCATGAACTTGTTTTATGAATCGAAAGGGAAACTGCTAGGCTTATTGGTACTGTTCTTTATTGCATATCTTTGGATTACCAATATGTGTGAGTTAGTAGAACCGATCATAACTTGTTATGTATCTTGGTAATACTAGTCACAATACCTGACTTATGTATTATTGTGACTTTTATTAGTGTAACTGATCCAAAGTAATCACCTAAGATGGTATGATCGATATTTGTAATTGGTGTAACCGATCCTAGTATTTGGTGTGACCGATCACAAAATAATGTGTAATCGATCCTTGTAATTGGTGTAACCGGTCCTGGTAGTTGGTGTAACCGATCCTGGTAATTGGTGTGACCGATCACAATTAATACCATGAGAATATGGTAACCGGTCCTGGTAATTGACGTGACCAATTTGGTAACTGATGTAACCGGTCCCAGTAACCATATTTAGGTAGAACTGATCCTTGTGTTTGGTAGAACCGTAAACCCATGATTAGTGTGTTGATTTGATCAATCACATAGTTCTTGGAAATCAGATGAACCAGTTCTAACCTGGTTTGGAAGTGTGGTATAATCGGTTCCAAGATTGTAAATATGAAAGAGGATTTACAAAGAAATAAGATGTCGACATACTTTGAACATGTTCAGTAACTCTTATCTTTTATTGTTCAAAGATATTCCTTAATAACTCAAGGAGATCCCGGACCTAATTAAGTTGAGAATCTTTGAATTAAGGTTGTTAATTTTATATGCTTTTAATTACCAACAATGCATATCTCTGGAAAATAAAAATTGGTAATGTGCGTTTACTAATTGGAGATTTTCTAGTAGGATTTCGATTAATATTGGACATAGCATTTCTAGGAATTATGAAAACCGAATTTGGAAATATATTGCATATCTTTAGAATATTTTCGGTTTTGGAAATTCCTTGGTGTCCAAACTTCCTTGGTATATAAATACCCAAGTTTGCATTTCGAGGAAACTATCCTAAGAGCTAGCAAAACTACCTTGTTGTGTTGTTACTGGTGGAGCCGTCTATTCGGAGAGGAAAGTACCCTAGTTAGGCGAAATCTCTTATGACCGCTCGTTTAAAGACTTATGTGGGATCAAGAAGCTCTACGAGTACTGATGTGGTTTTGTACAGTGGTAAATAAGGGTTTGTTTCAAGACTTGTGAAAGCAGATTTTTTAGACTTAAATTTTATAAATAAAACTTACAAACTCAAATAAAAATGTGATGTGAATATTTTGGAGAAACTGGGGGCTAGGATTCCACCATTGGTCGATATTAGTGATTTAATAAAACAATAATTATGCAACTCAACATTCAAATTGATTCTAATAGTATTGCCTAGACATGCAGATTTTCAAAAGAATAGATGTTAATACAAGCATAGAATATCAAAACCCTAAAGCAAGCATATTCTATCAAGAGAAAATACACCTAACTAATCAAAATCTTACAATCAATTTTTAGTTCAATGCAAAAATCATAATAGAGTTGTTATAATTAATTAAAAGTACAAATGTATCACTTTTATCGAAACAACGGCTTCCTCCATTGCCCCAAGGATTGGGTTTAGCTCATCATGATGAAAACATGCTCAAAATTCGATTACATTTCTCCAAACGTGCTTACAAAGATGAATATGTAAGAAAAGATGAAAAACCGGGTTTGTAATAATTATGTTTGTTACAAACCAACTGTTACAAAGAACGATACGAAAAATATGTCACTGTCACTGTAGAATGAACGACTGTCTACATGCGTCTTATGTTCTTCAGTGTATGCAGCAGCAGAAAAGTATCTGCTGGAGCTCTGATTATCTCAATGTTCTTCTCCCCACTCTCCGTCTTCCAATCTGCTACTCCAGTATCATCTTTATACTCAACAGGGCCACGAATAACTCCTCATTACTCCAGATAATCTCTCCATAACTCGACATTAAATAAAAATAATCTCGGGATATTTTCCTTCCTTTTTTATCTCCTCCACGCCTTGAGTTGCTTCTAACAACCTACGTACACGTTACAGAAGAGTTTGAAAATGCTGTAGACTCGTGCAAACATACAGAGAAACACGGGAAAGAGTGAAGAAAACTCGGGTTTTCCGTGCACTCTGTTTTCTCTCAAACCGAATATCCAAACAAACTGGATCGATTTTAGCAATCAGGCCAGGCATGTTAAGACTATAGGGTCATACCCAATCAAATTAAGTTGTTGAGTCTCGTTAAATCTAATCCAAAAAGCGAATCTTAATCCTGCCAGTCGCCTGTGAGTTTTTCGGCCATTTTTCAGTTTTGAAAAGAAGAAGAAGGTCGCCCCTTATCCAGTGATGGGGTGCAATTAGCAGTTGGCTCCTTGGGGTTCCCCTTCTCAGTTGGGTGCCCTTTATCCAAAACTGAGAGTCTGAATAACATGTGTCCTCCGGGTGCCTATACCAACTTTTCGAGCCGAATTTTCCAAAAATGTTTATTTCCCAAAAATACCTTCAAACACATAAAAACCATAATAAGTAGAAAATCGAGTACCAACAATACTGAAAATTGAGGACAATTTAGACACAAAAATGTGTCTATCAAATACCCTCAAACTTATTATTTGCTAGTCCTCGAGCAAATCTAATATGGAAAATAAAATCCTAACTCACCGTCGCAGGCTTCGGATTGCACTTAGCGTGTGCAACAAGCTGTTGAACCTCTAGGTGGCCCTAGTGGCCGAGTTATAGTCTCGGGAGGGTTTACAAGAGGTGTACCCACAAAACCATTACTCCAGATCCTAGCTATCTACGCAGAACCTTGAAAGGAACTAAAAAATCTCCTTGGTTGGCATACTCTCATTGACTACAGGAGGAAGTACCCTGATGCGAAATTCAAATTTATCTACACGAGTTTGCACTCAAGCATACTAAAATTCATAAATAAGTGACAGAGCTGTACTCAGATAGTCGCACTTTGGACATCATATCCGGAGTCAACAAATCACATGAATAGATTAAGAAGATGGAAATAGAGAAAACATAGATGGTTTTAGGGTGAACGGTGTTTCCATATCTGTCTGAAGGCGTCTGCCAAGATGAACCTATCCTAATGGAGTGAGATACTGGTCTGACTAATATCAACACAACTGGCATATACAAGGGGACCAACGGTCGATAATCCTAAGTCTAGGTAAACATAACTGGCATATACAAGGAAACCAGCGATCGACTTTATTGAATTTATTCCGGTTGGTCTGATGGTCTGGTCTTATTATTTTTTTATTTTTTGGTATCTCAATCACTCTATTTCACCCTAACAATGGTAAAAACTTGAATCGTATTCCCCACCAAATCACACTTAAAAGAAAAAATAAATTAAAACAGAAGGTGAAAAGGACTCAACGAGATATGGCGAAACTACCATGTTATTTCTAACACTCGAGCTCTGTGCTTTTATGAATAGACTCTATTTAGATGTTTCCATCCACTCAGATTGCTTCCTCAACTCCTACAATCAAGATGCTTCCATCCACTTAGATTGGTTAGTGCCATCCTTAATATGCATAAATTTCTAGGCTCTGGAGTTTATTTATTGCAACTAAAAGCTAACAAAAAGTTTCTTCTCCACCCCCAAACTTAAATCTAACTTTGTCCTCAATATTCTAAAAATGAGATTAAAAGCATGAACAAGGAGAAACTGTTACGGAAAATAAATAAAGAAGGATATTACAGTAAGCATGAGCGTGGGTGCCTCCCAGAAAATGCTAAATTTAAAGTCTTTAGCTAGACATCAAATACCTCAAAAAGAATTGTCACCTTCCAAAGTCATATACCACTTGAAGATGTAAAAAGAAAGAGCATTTTCTGATGATCAGACACAAAAGAAAGACTACCATCTTGGATTAGAAAAATGATCAAACGGAGCATAACTTGATCTAGGGCTTTTATAAAGGCAAATAGATTTATCTGGGGTGTCTCTTTGGTCTCTATATAAGTGTCTAGGAAAACAGGTTCAACCGAATGACATGTATCTAAGAACTGGGTTTCTTCATGGACAATATCTGGAGGATCGAATAGTAGAGTTTGAAGAAACTCAAGTAGTATCTTAGACGCACAAAGCTCGAGTCCCAAGTTAGGGACTTCAATTAGGGATACATGACGATAACTAGAATCATCGTTACCCCCAAACTTAGGGTGAACAATATCCTCAAATGGACCAAAATATATAGGATGGGTTCTAGGGTCCATAAAGTTAGCACAATGACTAGCTTATTTTGGGGATTGTGTTAGAGCATTTCTCGGTCGAACTCGCATGCGTTGCTATCTCAAGCATGTTTGTCAATGTTAGTGATCAAACTATAAGTCTTGATTTCTAGTCTACTATAGCTAAGTCTCGGACTAGGATAAAAAGTGTAGTTGAGCTCAAGAACTCCATGGAAATCATCATACAAGACGATGGACTACTCAAGGAACTGGTGGAACTTCATCGACTAAAAGGTATGTGGAGACTTGAACTTATCTATCACTCAAAATTGTATCTACTCTATCTCCTATTTTGAGACAAAAGTCGTTTTGCTATATAGACTTTGATTATACACATTTGCTATTTCGAGTCGAGTTTATCTCGCCTATCTATTTCTCGAAATATGTGTTGGTAAGCTTTTGCTTTGGCCAAGTTCATCTTTCCCTAGTGACGAAAGTCATGATACGTTTCAATCACTTTGAAATTTGCTTACTTTGACGAAAAATAGTTTGTGAATAACAACTATATAATAACGTCCTCTAAGAATGTTTCAATGATTGAAATGAGAGTTTAGATTATATAACCAATGATGGATATAAGCATTGTGTGGTAACACATATATGTATAAGTCCTTTTTCCTTGAACCGAAGTTTGCGAACTTTGTTGATCAAGAGAGCCGGAACACATATTTGTACGGTTGCACAAACCTAAAATCGTGTATTTCATTTGTGTGTAACAAGCTAAGTTTTCGATCCAACGGTTGAAAGATATTAGCTTGAATCTAATCAGGTTTTCATCTAACGGTGAATATTGAATGTTTTCTTACCAAGCTAACATTGATTGCGAACCCTGATTTGAAAAACTATATAAGGGAGAACTCTAGCAACTGGGAAACCTAATCCCCACACCTCCTGTGTGATACTAGTTGTATTAGTTAGAGTCGATTCTCCTTTAACCTTAGGTTTCTTCTTAAAAACCAGGTTAACGACTTAAAGACTTCAATGGGATTGTGAAGCCAGACCGATACTACTTTCTCGTAGTTGTGTGATTTGATCTTGCTGATTCTATCGTGTTGCGTAAAATCGTAACGATTGGCTTGAGATTAATATCTCCGATAGGCAAGATAGAAAAGTAGTCACAAACATCTTCGTCTCATCGTTTGTGATTCCACAATATCTTCTTTCGCCGCGTCGATTAAAATTATTGTGAGTTGATTGATAATACTAGGCTGTTCTTCGGGAATATAAGTCCGGTTTATCAATTGGTTCCTGTTCACCTGATTTATCAAAAGACGGTACACAAAACTTGCAGGTATTTCCGTGGGACACAAATTTATCTATTCTTGTAGACTTTTCTGTGTGATACATATTTGTTTATTAAAGTCTTCGATTTTGGGTCGTAGCAACTCTTAGTTGTGGGTGAGATCATCTAAGAGAATCAAGTGCGTAGTATCCTGCTGGGATCAGAGACGTAAGGAGCGCAACTGTACCTTGAATCAGTGTGAGAATGATTAGGGTTCAACTACAGTCCAGACCGAAGTTAGTTTGTAGTAGGCTAGTGTCTGTAGCGGCTTAATACAGTGTGATGTTCAATCTGGACTAGGTCCCGGGGTTTTTCTGCATTTGTGGTTTCCTCCTTAACAAAATTCTGGTGTCTGTGTTATTTCTATTCCGCATTATATTTTGTTATATAATTGAAATATCACAGGTTGTGCGTTAGAATCAATCAATTGGAAATCCGACCTTTGGTTGTTGATTGAAATTGATTGATACTTGAACATTGGTCTTTGGTACCGTTCAAGTGATTTCTCTTGTATTCAATTAGAATCGCAGATTACTATTTGCTTGAGTAAGAATTGAATCGAGAAAAAGAGATATAACTCTTTTATATAGTTTATTAAGATTGAGTCTAGTTGATTCTCTTGAAAGTATATTGGAGTTTGTCCATATAGATTGCTAATCGAAATATTGGGTGAGGTTGTTGTACCCCCGCTTTTTCAATTGGTATCAGAGCAGGCAAACACGTTCAAGACCTTACAAGTCTGTGTTTGTAGCGATCTGACTCTATGGACAAGAGTACTATCTCTGATAAACGCGTCACCAGAAATAAAAGTTCAGTCTCGTCTATTTATATTAAAGAGAAAGATTCTTCAATCTCAAATATAGACGAACCCTGTGTTCAAATTAGACAGACAGGATCCGACATGCGTTATTCTGATTACCCTTCAAAAGAGTCTATCCCTCTAAATGAACGGGAAACAGCTGAAGAGAGTGATTTGATTCTAAATCTTGTTAGAATCCAAGATGATAGATTAAATCGGTTAAAACATTATGTCGATGTTCTCCTTGGTATTGTAAGGGACTGCAAATTCAAAGAAAATACTGAAGATCATTCTTCATGTATATCTCTTTAGGCAAGCCTCAAAAAGGATGCTTTGGAAATTGAACATCGCTTGAGTAAACTCTCTATTCAAGGATGCTCTAAGCAGTCCAACCTATCAAGTATTTCTGCTACGACTAAAAATGTTTCAGCTCCAGAAGTAAAATCGGAATCCCTTCCATTCATAAAAGATGTTTTAGTCTCCTCCAATCAAGGATGTTCTACATCACATGGAAGGAAGAAATCTTCTAACGAGACTGTTAAGACTGTACTGTCTAATCACTCTTGTGATCAGAAAGTACGTCTCTTTTGTGAGGAAAAATGTTCTGGTAAACAAAAAGGTAACTCTAGGTTGAATAAAAAATACTTTGTTCAACTTCGACGCACCTTAGACTTAATCCTCAAAGATGTAACTGACATTCAAATGTCTAAACCAAATTGTTTTCGTACATAACCGGTGTATGCTACCAGGAAAGTCAGTTCAATGAGTTCCTCAAATGCTCCGAAGCAGAACATAAGTCTTAACAAAAAGCATTTAAGGACCAAGTCTCTCCTATCGTCAGAAGAGAAGATAATGTTGTCCTTGATGTGAATAAGAATCCAGGAGAAAGGAGCAAAAATGATGATATGAGAAATATCCTGAAGGAGATGATTAAAAGGAATAAAGAAACTATCAACAGGTTGTCGATTCCTTCAAGGCAGAAATCCTCTGGTAAGGACTCAAACTATGTCTCGTATTTTGATGACAATAAGTTTTATGATAATTTCTCACATCAAAAAGAATCCTTTTCAAGATTCGGAAGGAAAAAGAGATTCGACCATAAACACAATTCTTTTAATGAGCTCAGAGCTCGTACTTGTGCTAATGAACCACAAGGATTAAAGAACTTACTCATAAAATTCCTGTTGAGTAAATTGTGTCAATAATCAGGTATACTGTTAGCATACTGCTTCTGTCTAGTTGAGATATATTCTTATCGTCTATATCTAAACTATTGTTTGCAGAAAAGATTGTTTAAGTATTTTATGACGTTCCATGTTGCTCTCTTTTTAAAAAAGAAGTTTTCTTTGCAACAATGTTGCCTGCTACTCTTGTGCTCTAAATTACTTCTCTGAAGTTATGGAATTTATTGAGCCATTTATGAATTTTCATGCAGCAAAATATTTTTTTTTGGTTTTACAAACCCTTTTGGGTCAAGTTGTATTCGTATGGATCCCGTGTTCCAGTACAAGTCAACTGTTTGAAAACCTTAAAAAACAAAAATTTCCTTCCCTGGAAAGCCTTTTAAATACCAATATCTTGAGTATTGTACGCATACTCCGGGTTTTATTCTTTGTGAAGAATGTCGTCCTTCCCATCTTCACGTTCCCGTGAAGGGAGGAATAAAATAACCCTTCTTGAAGATGATCATCCCAATGCCTCATGTTACTATGCCTATACTCATGACGATGTTGAGAAAGAGGATATGGTATCTGCTGAGGTGGTTCACGATTTTCTTAAATGCTTTGAGGAATCAAAACTACAGCTCGTTGATACTTTGAAAAGTCTTGATGTGTTAAAAACTGAGTTGAAAAAGGTTACCTATGACCTTGGTCTCATAAAATCTCACATCAATGATGTTTTCAAAGAGAATCTCTTCTCTGAAGATGAAATGGATGGTGTCAATCACAAGCTCAAATACCTCAAGACTCGTGAGGATCTCGAACCGTCTATCTGACTCAAGTTCATGTTCGGCTTTGGCATAGAAGTTCTTTTTCTGTCATGTTGAGTTTTATTTTCCTAGTAAATCTTCTATTTTTTTTTGTTTTTTTAGAAGAATAACTAGAATTTGAAATAGCCATTATTGTGATTACACGTAGCTATGTCCAACGTTTTCATCTTCATGTTTTTAGATTCATTGGTTTAAATTCTAAAATTGTTTGGAAGATGATTTTTGTAGCATTAATATTTATGGTTTTATATATTGCAATTTGTTATGGGATATGTGTGTTTGCGTCCGTGAACTGTGATTGTGCCATACCTTGTCAAAAGTTAAGTCCTTTATATGTCGATATGCATGTGTTGATAAATGAAGGAATGAACTTTTGACAAATACAAAATTTAAGCCTATTATGTCAATTATTGATGGAAGATAGGTTAAAATATTTTGTTTACAAGGATTATGTCTATTGTATGTCATTGTGTAAATGGTGATGGAAAATATAATGAATCCTTGATTATTCCACAGTATTTGGTCGACCTCTGGTCTACAATTTTTGTGCTTATACTGTGTTGTTCCATAAAGTGTCTTATGTTGAGCACAATCGACTGAGTTATTCTTAGCTTAGTTGTTTCTCCTTGAGGTATTTTATGTCGAGCATGATAAACTAAATTAATCATCCTCGTTTGGTTATTTAGTTGTTGCTCCGTAAGTTTTCTTATGTCGAGCATGACCAATTGAATTGATTACTTTTTGTGATTAATTTGGTTGTGTATTCCGATTAGATTAATTATGGGTTCTCTTGTGATTAATCTAATTGAGTATTTTTAAGTCTCCATAAGTTCACTTATGTTGAGCATTTCCGATTAAATTAATCATGGGTTCTCTTGTGGTTAATTTAATTGAGTATTTTGGATTCAAATTCATACTTGTATGTAATTTGTTATGTCCAAAGAAATCCTTCTTTTATTTTGAAATTAAGGTCGCTCTTGTTGTTCCTTCGGGAATGACATTTTATGAGGGAGAGTTCTTAATTGAACTTGTGCTTAATTGCCAAATCTTTGTGGGGAGTGCGGTTGTGGAATATTATAGGGGTTATCTTGTATCTTTATAAACTCCTTAATGAATGCATTTAGCTTCGGATATATGATTGCATCTAAATAAGTTGATATATGCTTTCTTTTAGTCATGAAATGTCTCTTTTGGAAATTTCATTAGGATCCTGTTTTCGTACCTTTGCCAATTTTATTAACAAAAAGGGGGAGAATTAATATGTAGTTCACACTACAAATACATATGGTTTTTGGATAATTATGTAAGGGGGAGTGGTTTCCATGTGAGATGGAGTATTGACCAAGGGGGAGTGATACATATCACCATAGTATTGTTGTCGAAGTTGTGATACAATTGAACTTTGATACTATATAATGATACTATGACACTGTATAACAATGATTGAGAACTCTTGTTTTCTCGTTGTTATAGCTACGGATTTTCAACAATGATGATGTTGAACTTACAACCTTTGGGATCATTGGAGTACTTGGAAGTAACGAAGATTTCGAGTAATGTTGAAGATTAGGCATGTGGAATAGGAGCTACAAAAGTTAATTCATTTATTTTTTGTATTCCATATATATTGATAGTTTTGTCACTAAAATTGACAAAGGGGGAGATTGTTAGAGCATTGCTCGGTCGAACTCGCATGTGGTGCTATCTCAAACATGTTTGTCAATGTTAGTGATCAAAACTATAAGTTTTGATTTCTAGTCTACTATAGCTAAGTCTCGGACTAGGATAGAAAGTGTAGTTGAGCTCAAGAACTCCATGTCAATCATCATACAAGACGAAGGACTACTCAAGGAACTGGTGGAACTTCATCGACTAAAAGGTATGTGGAGACTTGAACTTATGTATCACTCAAAAGTCTACCTACTCTATCTCTTATTTTGAGACAAAAGTCGTTTTGCTATATAGACTTTGATTATACACATTTTCTATTTTGAGCCGAATTTATCTCGCCTATCTATTTCTCGAAATATGTGTTGGTAAGCTTTTGCTTTGGCCAAGTTCAATCACTTTGAAAATCACTACCTAGTGACGAAAGTCATGATACGTTTCAATCACTTTGAAAATTGCTTACTTTGACGAAAAATAGTTTGTGAATAATAACTATATAATAACATCCTCTAAGAATATTTCAATGATTGAAATGAGAGTTTAGATTATATAACCAGTGATGGATATAAGCATTGTGTGGTAACACATATATGTATAAGTCCTTTTTCCTTGAACCGAAGTTTGCGAACTTTGTTGATCAAGAGAGCCGAAACAAAAGCCGTGAACTCAGTCCACGAACTCAGTGCGCGACCCCAGTCCGAGAACTGGCGGAAGTTCTCGACCCGAGAAATTCTGATGGAGTTTGAGAACTCCTTCCGGGAACTTAAGTTGGTTATATCTAAAGACGATTGTTTGTGAACTTATTTATATTAACTAAGGAATGCTAAATGAAAACTGTGGCTATACAGTTCATGAATCGATTCGAGTGAATCAAATCGTTTTTCCTTCGATTGTGTCTTGTGTAGTTACATAAGATTTCCTTGCAATTGAACAACTCTCTAACTAGTTTAATTGAGTCATTTGAACTAGTTATGGTGAAGAAGAACATGGTTGATATGAAAGTGCTCATGCTAACCATTTGGTTAACTATTGTTGAACCAACAAATGTACATGTTTGGTTACGGTTACACAAACCTAAAATCGTGCATTTAATTTGTGTGTAACAAGCTAAGTTTTCGATCCAACGGTTGAAAGATATTAGCTTGAATCTAATCAGGTTTTCATCTAACAGTGAATATTGAATGCTTTGTCACCAAGCTAACATTGTTTGCAAACCTTGATTTGAAAGACTATATAAGGGAGAACTCTAGCAGCAGGGAAACCTAATCCCCACACCTCATGTGTGATACTAGTTGTATTAGCTAGAGTCGATTCTCCTTTAACTTTAGGTTTCTTCTTAAAAACCAGGTTAACGACTTAAAGACTTTATTGGGATTGTGAAGCCAGACCGATACTAATTTCTCGTAGTTGTGTGAAATGATCTTGCTGATTCTATCGTGTTGAGTACAATCGTAACGATTAGCTTGAGATTAATATCTCCGATAGGCAATATAGAAAAGTAGTCACAAACATCTTCGTCTCATCGTTTGTGATTCCACAATATCTTCTTTCGCCGTGTCGATGAAGATTATTATAAGGTGATTGATAATACTAGGTTGTTCTTTTGGAATATAAGTCTGGTTTATCAATTGGTTCCTCTTCACCTTGATTTATCAAAAGACGGAACACAAAACTTGTAGGTATTTCTGTGCGAGACAGATTTATCTATTCTTGTAGACTTTTCTGTGTGATACATATTTGTTTATTAAAGTCTTCGACTTTGGGTCGTAGCAATCTTAGTTGTGGGTGAGATCAACTAAGGGAATCAAGTGCGTAGTATCCTGCTGGGATCAGAGACGTAAGGAGCGCAACTGTACCTTGAATCAGTGTGAGATTGATTAGGGTTCAACTACAGTCCAGACCGAAGTTAGTTTGTAGTAGGATAGTGTATATAGCGGCTTAATACAGTGTGGTGTTCAATCTGGACTAGGTCCCGGGGTTTTTCTGCATTTGCGGTTTCCACGTTAACACAATTCTGGTTTCTGTGTTATTTCTATTCCGCATTATATTTTTTTATATAATTGAAATATCACAGGTTGTGCATTAGAATCAATCAATTGGAAATCCGACCTTTGGTTGTTGATTGAAATTGATTGATACTTGAACATTGGTCTTTGGTACCGTTCAAGTGATTTCTATGTATTCAATTAGACTCGCAGATTACTATTTGCTTGAGTAAGAATTGAATCGAGAAAGAGAGATATAACTCTTTGATATACTTTATTAAGATTGAGTCTAGTTTATTCTCTTGAAAGTATATTAGAGTTTGTCCATACAGATTGCTAATTGAAATATTGGGTGAGGTTGTTGTACCCCCGCTTTTTCAGACTGTTCATATAAACGAACAACATCATCATATAAAGGATTATCAAAAAAAATCTCTAGCATAGGCTCATCAACTAAGGTGTTCGTCATGGTTACCTCCTCCGAAGCACTGTAAGGTTCATTATAAAATGGATTATCAAACATAGTGCATGGTAAAGGATCACGAACTAAAAGTGCTAATCATGTTCACCACTTCTAAATCATTTATCTCAGAAGACTTAATGGCATTAAATACATTTAGCTCAGTAGTCATATTACCAAAAGATATGTTCATAAGTCTGATTCTATAATTGATGACAACATTAGATGTGGCTAAGAATGGACGGCCTAAAATCACCGGTATTTGAGGACTTGGGTCCTGAACAGGATGTGTATCTAGAACAAAGAAATCCACTGGGTATATGAACCTATCAACCTCAATAAGAACATCCTCTATGACACCACGAGGGACTTTGACAGATTTATCAGCTAACTGAAGTGTCATTTTGTCCGGTTTCAACTTACCAAGACCTAGCTGGGTGTACACATGATACAGGAGTAATAACACTAGCTCCTAAGTCAAGCAATGCCTTATCAACTACATAATTACCAATAACACAATATATGGTGGGGCATCCATGGTCCTTATACTTAGGGGGTGTTTGGTTCAGAAGAATTGAACTTACTTGACCAGCTAAAAAGGCTTTCATATGGACATTCATCTTACGCTTTTGTGTACAAATTTCTTTAAGGAACTTGGCATAAGAAGGCATTTTCCATCAAAGAGAGAAAGTGAATGGATCTACTGTTAATGTTGGTGTTAATCCATCAAAGTGTGTTATTACTAAGCTCAGACTTGACAAGGATAGGAAATCGCTCTTGGATCGTAAAGCTAAAGGTAGAGCTGCTGCTGATAAAGATAAGGGTACCAAGTTTACTACTGATGATGTTATGCAGAACGTTGATTGATTGATTTGCTGGTTGGTTGGTTAATCAAGTTGAGTTTTTAGATTTTATCTTTGCCCCTTTTGTTTCTTCTTACTTAATCAGGAGGGAAGGATTTTTACTTTTGCAGTATTGGATGTTATTTTAGTGATTTTGAATTACTGAGTAATGGGCAATTTTATGATTCTGAAAAAAAAAAAAAAAGAAGGCATTTTCCTAATTTCTTATAATAATGGAATGTTGATGTCACCTGCTTAAAATTTTCCATTATCTCGTTGAAAATCGACTCCTTCTTTGTTGGGGCTAACAACTGTGGATATGGGGCTCTAGGCACAAAAGTAGTCCTATCAGGAATTTCTTGGGAGTCCTTAGAGATTGTTTCAGTTTCCTCAGCTACGGGTTCCTCTTGAGAAGTAGAAGGTGGAACTACAGTATGCCCATTAGGCATGGCTACCTTATTGTCTACCATTTTTCCGCTCCTAAGGGTTGTCACAGAGTTCACCTGATTGAACTGTTTCTCTCCTTTGGGATTCAGATATGTTTGACTAAGGAACCTTCCATTTTCTCTGTCACTTAGAGTCTTAGATATTTGACTAACCTGAAGTTCAAACTTAGCAAGAGTCTGGTCAGTTTTATGTTGAAAATTAACCTGGTTCTTTGTTGACATTTCATGGCTCTTTGCTAACATATTAAGAGTTTCCTCTAAGATAGTCATTTTCTTCTCAGAAGGGTTCTCAAACTGGGATGAATCTAAAGAGTCCTTAGTATAACCAAAACCTGGGGAGGCTGAGAATTACTAGACTTAGAATGGTTTCTCCAGCCAGGGTTGTAGGTTTCTGAGTATGGGTCAAACTTCTGACGGTTTTCAAACCTAGAGTTGTTGTAGAGAGCATGGGCTTGCTCTTCACTAACCTGACCTTCCAAAAATGAGTTATTGGGCTCTATTACACAACTAGAGATTTGAGAGGCTCTAATCATATCATCAGTTTCAACAAAAGACCTATGTTTATACTGACCCAACTCCAATGCTTCTAACCTTCTAGACAAAGCATCAAATTTAGCATCTGACCCAAAGCTAGTACCACCATATTGGTGCTACTTCTATTGACCAAGAGTCTTTTAGGGGGTTCAACACAAGACTCCCACTATTGGATTTTTCAGCCACTTCTTCTAAAAAAGAGAAAGCTTCATCAACAGTTTTATCCAGGAACTTACCTGCACATAAAGACTCGACCATGGCTTTGGTCGAATAGTCTAAACCTTCATAGAGAATTTCAACTAGTTTTTCATTTTCTCGTAACCATGGTGAGGACGTTGGGATAAGAGATCGTTGAATCTTTCTAAAAACCTATAAAGAGATTCTTCCTCTTGTTGGATACTGACATTAATTTTCTGCCTAACATCTGCAGTTCTATGCTTAGGATAAAATTTCAAATAGAATGCAGCAATAAGTTCCTTCCATGTTTCTATAGACTCGGATGGTAGGTTATGCAGCCAGGTCTTGGCTTTATCTCTCAAGGAAAAGGGGAACATCCTAAGTTTCAAGACTTCATCACTAAGGTCTTTAATCTTAATTTTTCCACAAATTTCTTCAAAGTCCCTAATATGAAAGTAAGGGTTTTCATCATCTTTTCCTAAGAATATAGGGATCGCCTGAAGAATACCAGGATTCAACTCATAAGTAGCCGTAGAGGCTGGAAATTTAATGCACGATGCTCGGTTGGACCTAGTTGGGTACATGTACTCCTTCAAAGTTGTCATTCTTTCCACAGTTAAAATCCTAGGGGTGAATTCCTCACTAAGACTCAAATTCTCAAACTGAAGTTTCCAAAAACAGGGTTCTCTAAAGAAGGGTCTTCAAGCTCCCCGTTTATAAAAGAAAAACTTCTAGGCTTCTCATTAATCAAACGACCTAGAGTGTCTCTTGTCCAAGCCCGGTCTCAAATGACCTCGGACATACACTAGAGAAAAAGATAAAATCCTAAAGAATGGAGGTTCTAAGAAAACACACAACAGGCTGACTCCACCAAAACAAACCTAAAGACTTCTAGCAAACAACAAGCATGATGGCTCCACTTAGATCGTTTCTAGACCAGCTTCTACTCTTTCGAAAAGCAATTCGTTATAATTTCAGAAACCTCTCTGGAATCAATCTGAGTTAAAGTAAGTTGAATAAAGACAAGGGAAATCTCAAAGGAGCTTTGACACCCAGGCGTCACTGGCAAAATATTCACTAGGGTTACAAGGCGGCACACTCAACTTATATTAACCATCATGAACTTCAAAGTATGCTTAATAGAGCAACCAATATTTTCGAACGACTTTCTTATTAAGCTCGTTACCCTATCGGTCTCGTTCTAATCAGTATTTTAAGCTTAGTTTCGCGTTTGGTATCGCTTTCCTAAGGCGTGCAAGAAGAGAACGATGATGAAATCTGAACCCTTATCTTATATGGCCAGGCCTTGCCAATTACTAGAAATTAAATCCGTGTTCATTCTGACATGGGATTCACGGGTGTGTAGATAAATTTACCTCCCGTTCAAGACGGGGGATGGACCCTTGAAGTCGACTCGGGCCACCGACTCCCTTGTCAGTGTACGAACCCGAGGGGCCGAGGTAATATCGTAATTGTCGTCCTTCTCTGCAAACACTTTATATTTAATTACCCTTCCTTAGGATTTAAAAATAAAAAAATAATGTCCAAAGTCCAAAGTCCAATGTTCAAAAAGGAAAGTGCAAAATAAAAAGAAATTACAAAAATAAAATATTCCTAATACAATTTCTAAAGAGAAAATCTAAAAAAAAATCTAAAGAAATAAAATAATGTTTTTTTTTCTTCATTCTTTTCGCTTTGTTTTTTGACTCCAAATTTCTTTAATTTACCACCAAAAGCTTTGGCAACTCCTTTTCTCTTTCGCTCCGATCCAAAATCTGTAGTTAAAAGACAAATACTCAAAAAACGTAAAATAGAACAAATAAAATAAAAAAAATAAAAATAAATAAATAACTACAAAAACAAAACCTAAAAATTAAATCTAAAATTCTCAACCTAAAAACAAGTCTGCGTCGGCGGCGCCAAAAATTGATGGTATTTTGTACAATGGCAAATAAAGGTTTGTTTGAGGGTAAAAACTGATTATGCAGATATTGGTAAATTTGGGTGTGTTGATGAGAAAAAAATTCAAATCCTAAACAAATGTACTGCACATGAGTACTTTTGAGTTCGAGAGATCAATCTGTAAGACTCTGGCCTAAACTAAGAAATGGTCGTTCCAGATTCAATTCGGTCACAAGGTGAGGAGAATGGTTGATCTTAGGGAGGGAAGCGAAGAAGGTGTTTGAGATCAGAATGTTGAATTATGAAGGTGTAGTTGTTTTATGACTTGTATCAGAAAATGATTTCTGGCTACTTGTGTTGTTATTGTCGAAATAGATTGAAAACCTATTTATACAAGTCATTTGAGCGCACCCCTGATCTCGTACGAAGCGGAGGAGATTAAGAAGTGGAGTAGTGGGGTTCTGTAAGAAGTGGTGATCATCATGTTGTCACACCTTCACCCACTACTCTCATCGTTTTTAACCGTCCGTTCTTTCCTGACACTTTCTCGTAGTGGGCGCGTTGCACACCCCATGCTGTAAACCGCCAGACCAATACCCCAGTGAGCATCCCCTAGTTTGTGACACGTTTGATGTCTCGAGTAAATGGGTCAAGTCGTGGGACTTGCCGTAGAGAATTTCATGCGACGCTATTAGGTTAAATAACTAAATTATTTGGGAAGCCGATATTCATAAAAATATCGTATGTATTCGATGCATGTAAAACATCACTTTTAAGTAAGCAGCTTAAAATAATCGATGTTCATGGAGCATCGTTTTTTTAGAGCTTGTCTAAATTAGTCGCGAGTCGATCGTCTTAAAAAGAAGAGCGTGACCGGACATCTTTGGGCGATCGCTTGGTAGCTTTAGGGGTAAGCTACTACTTGGTCGATCACTCTCTGTAGGCGAGTGGCGGATGGTAGACATTCTAAAATCCAATCGGTCGATCTTCGTTAGATCTAAACCGTTCAAATCGGCTAGCCAAGTTGAATGGTCGAGACGATTTGCGGCAGTTAATGACTGCTGTTAAAGCAGCGTGAAGGACCATCTTTGGGCGATCGTTTGGGATCGCACGGGAAAGTTGTAGATCGACCGATCGATCCTTATAGGAGGGGGTGGCCGATGATCTTGGCATCACCCCATCGATAATCAAGTATCCAATCTAAGCCGTCCGACCAGGTAACGAAGTCGGACGGACGAGATAATTTTTCGGCAGCTACCTTCCATCGTTGTTTTAGGGTTTGGAAACTTTGTGGCCAACCCTAGTTTGGTTAATCGAACCAAAACACCGGGCGTTGCTTTGAACAGGACGATCTGCCATGTGTGAAGATGAGCCGTTAGTGAGTATGCTGACATACTTTCGCGAGTACAAATTAGGGTTTTAAAACGTCCACGTCCATCCTAGTTCGATCGAACAACTTGATGCATTATAGACTTGCCGCGGGTAGGTCGATCGATCAAGGGAGGAGTTGGGCCGCCAATGAACACATTGATACTTCTTCGATCGTTCGAGACGCGATCTAGGCCGTCCAAGTAGACTGGCTAAGTTGGACGGATGTAATGGATTTTGAGACCGTTTATGCCGGTCTCAACTCGTTTGAAATTGTTTTGACAACAACGCGATCACCCACATCGTGAGTACTTTCATGCAGATCTCAATACTGACACTTCAGGAGATTCACGCTACTCTGCTGAGAGTGAACATTTAATCGTCATGTCATGTCAATATTGAGAGTTCGGCTGGGAACATAGCATAGGAAAATACTAGGCAAGTCATGCATTAGTGAATAATGCTGGTGGAAGATAAAATTCACAGAATATTTTAGGATTGCTGTTGCACGCACCATTCTGAGTAAATTTTATATATACAGATATATTGAATTGCTCAATATATATGTGAGCGAAGAGGATTAAGCACTCATTGCTTTTTAAATGGCTTCTGTTCCTTTACAGGATGACAGCGCACTAAATACATGATTTACGATTTAATCCCTTGAACTAAAAACCACCATCAACATTAAGTCCCCTGCTTAGTACGTAACAGTGACACTGTTGCGGGGTAAGCATTAGATAGTGACAAATAAAGATAAAACTTATGAGACAAAGTTAAATGTTACCAGGAGAGGTGGATCGTCCTGTCCTTGGAACATGTCACATTCAAGAGGCGTCCAGGCAAGCTTTCCCCTAGCATGGTGTCGGTTGGCCCTAGGTAGATTAGGCATACGGTTGGTTGGGATCTCAAACTAAATTCCAAGTCCCTTGTACATCTGAGTATCGTTCGAGAACGTGTCCAAGCTTTCCTGGCTTCGGTTAGCATGGAGGAAGAGTGGAGGCGCGATGAAGCATCTCAGTTAACAAGTGCTAGGGATGAAAGGTTTGCTGCCCATCTAAAGTGAAGGAGGGTGGAGCATAACATGAACTCCTGGATAAACATGAATACCTTATTCATGACGACGTCATAAACCTCGACTCTGATGTGGACGAGCCCCATTATGAGGAATATCCTTAAAAGGCTGTTGAAGCAATTTCTGAAAAGGATGTTGAAGCAGCTCGAGAGGATATTGAAGCGGCTCGAGAGGATGTTGAAGCGGCTTCTGGAGAGGACTCTAGTGAAGGCGCCACTGGCCCTGGCATTGACGACACTTATTTGATGTTTATTAGTCTTTGTTTCATGCGGCTGGAGCCAGGGATTGATCGAATAATAATCCCTCATTCATGTTGATTTTATGATTTTATGGTTCCAGTTGGATGAATGAATGAAATCTCTTGATTAATAAATCCAAATTCTTAGAAAGATCTCGCAATATCTTGAAACTTTAAATGTAGCGCTCTTCGGTAAGGTTAGAGTAGAGGCTGTGTACATGATTGTGCAATCTGAGCTCTCTCATTATTTTGTTTGATATTCTCCTTGTAGGCTACACGCTTCTTGAAGATTTGTGGCGTGCCATCTAGACATGTAGAAGGATGCTTCGTGTCTCGAATCTTCAAGGACTTCGTTCCAAGCGACATCTTTTGAATCGTCTTCTGAATCTCGGATGGTTGTATGGAATGGATGCGATGAGCAGTCCCCGGTTACACTTCAGATTCGATGACGTGGCTAGATATGTGAAAATAATCTTCGATTTGTACTTTTGGAGTCTTTGATGCACATGTACGTCTTGATGTTGAGAAATTTCTGTGACTCGTAAAGCTTCAACAGTGATGATGCTGATATTAGAAATAAACCGGTTGAGGGACGTGAAGGCATCCTGTGCTGGCAGTCCCCAGGTGTAACTATCCCGAGCTTATTTTCTCTTGAACGACGTACTTCCACTGCATTTGCCGGTAAGGTGGTTGACGAATTGATGAAGGCGGCAATCTTTTGGATTCGTCATTTGTTGATCAATGGGCGGGAGTCGCTCTCGATAGATCTATATGTATCCAAATTTTGGCAGCCCATGTACCCTTCCCATAGAAAATTGGAAATCTAGAAACACCGAATCTGACATTGTCAGCGATGTGGTTGTTGATGCGCAGCTTCGTGCAGGCCTTGGGTAGGCGTCACTGAGCTCCGTTGAAGGCATGATTCGGTCGGTGTGGCTTGCTGAGGCGCGACTCTCCTCTTCGATTCTTCATTGATAACAGTTCTTGTGGATGGTTGAACCAAATACTGCTTGTCGGTCAGGCGCCTCCCAAACAGGAAGGTGATGATACTCTTACACTGCATCTTTGAAAAGTGCTAACCTTGTCACGGTTATGACTTCTTGGTTGACCGTCTCTTCTGGGTTGAAAAGGTCCTTGACAGTGAAGGGATTCCGTGTTGAGCCTCAGTCCCAAAGCGTGATTTACATGGTTCTATCTTGTATGGTCGGTGGGTTTAATAAAGATATCGCCATATCGCCTCCGTGACTCTATTACTTCTCAATGGGAAAAATATGCAGAAGTTCAGATTACCTTTGTCCGTAGTGGTTTTTGCTATGGTGAAGCTCGGGCTGGTATCAACAAAAGAAAAACAACGGTTCTTGGCAGCAGCTGTGATCAGAAGAGACTGGCAGGGAGAGGCGTGATAGCTACGAACACGAACTTGGCAGTGTTCATATAGTGGTAGAGCTTGTCTCGTTATTAGAGGGAGAAGCTAATGATGGAGCTGATAGCTTCCTTGATGTTGCCTCATGGAATGGAAAAGAGCGAGACAGTCCCCTTCCCATGAGTATCCACTGAGATTTCGACTTGATATATGTTGTCACGTTGGGTTTCTGAGGAAATAATTTGGATGAGAGTTGGAGTTGAACCCTATGTTGATGAGGATCATACGAGTTACTGATCATGAGGCCATCTTTGCGTCTATGTTGCATTTCATAGACGTCCAGGCATATCGCTGGTCTTTGACAATACGTATGCTCTCTTGATTATGTCCTCGTCTTTGGACATCTTGGAATCATAATGATAGCGTGCTTGCATCTCTCTAAATTAAGCATCTTTGAGATGGGTAGCGCTGAGCAGTCCCCAGCCACACTCCTTTGCCTTTTTCATCATTGGATCGTGTCTTTGAGGAGTAGGGAAGTTCTCTCATGCGAACGACTTAACTAACAGGTTGTGCAAATATGATAAAGCTCTTGACATGGAGAGTCTGTATGTACCTCTTAAGTCCCAGGTGCAATCTCCTTTGGTAACGCAACTACTTCTTCTACGGGAGACGAAATTCTGAAAGCGTCTCTCATTGATGTTGTTTCCGTCGAGCCAGATATGAAATATCTTGGACATTGTTTTATCATTGTGGCAGTCGTGCATGTGGTACTGGAGTTGGAGTGGGCAATTTGAACGCTTAGGATGTTGTATCTCGGTGGTTTTCTTCTTGCTGCTTCAGTGAAACTGCTTACAGAAGGTTGAAGGTTGTATTACTTGTTGGTGAGATGTATACTTCCAATATCACGAGGCTCTTTATTCCTGGCAGGCCTGGTTATTTCTAGCAGGACATGTATCGTTGCAGTAATTGTTGTTCAGTCACATTTGGATCGTGACTCTCCAATGCCTGAATTCTGGACCTCTTGACATAATCATTTGGATGTTTGTTGTTTTGATGAAACATTCTTCCTAAGTCTGACAGAGTGATTCACCCAATATGCGGATTCTTTCTCAGCATGATGACGCGGGCATCGTAATCTTCTTGAGGCTGCTCTCTTGAGGCGTCGGCTCCAGTAGATCTGAAGATGTCTCGGGATTTCTCTTGTTCGGGTTGACATAATAGGCTAACCCCTTTATGATGATTTGAAGATGTGTCAAGCCTCTTTTGTTATTATAGATGTACGAACCCTCGCAATTACGCCATGTTTTGAATCTTTTCTTGTGTGATCTCTGCAGGTGTCTTTCTAGGACTCCACTGGTGTTAAGATTTGTTGTCGTCTATCTCCATACTAGAACAACGACTATGCGAATCCTCCCTTTATATATCTGGGTGTGGATCCTGGTGATGTTTATATCAATGATAACTTTGAGGCATTTCTGGTTTGCTCCATATAACACTCGTGGTGTTACAGAGAAGGCGGTTCTCCAACCGGCCCTTCGAGAGATGTGCTCTTCTAAGTAGTAGTCACGTCTTCTTGTGTCTCCACGCGGCTTTCTGATCCTTTCATATGGGAGATTTACTAGTGCTCAGCTATCTGATGCATTTCTAGTAGCATTGCTTGAAAAGCATTTTTTGTGAAGCTTCTTAGCGAATGGAACACCGGAATTGAAATTGGTTGTTGAACCTAAATTGAATTTAATGATCGAATTGGATCTAAGATCCACCCTTTTGAAATTGAGAAAACTGGAATGAATATTGAGAAACTGATTTTGCAACCGAGAGATTAGTCTCCCACTGTGGTCGCCAATTGTTTGAAGGTAAAAACTGATTGTGCAGATTTTGGTAAATTTGGGTGTGTTGATGAGAAACGAATTCAAACCCTAAACAAATGTACTGCACAAGAGTAATTTTGAGTTAGAGAGATCAATCTGTAAGACTCTGTCCTAAACCAAGAAATGGTCGTTCCAGATTCAATTCGGTCACAAGGTGAAGGAGAAGGGTTGATCTTAGGGAGGAAAGCGAAGAAGGTGTTTGAGATCAGAAAGTTGAATTATGAAGGTGTGGTTGTTTTATGACTTGTATCAGAAAATGGTTTCTAGCTACTTGTGTTGTTATTGTCGAAATAGATTGAAAACCTATTTATACAAGTCATTTGAGCGCTCCCCTGATCTCGTAGGAAGTGGAGGAGATTAAGTAGTGGAATAGTGGGGTTGTGTAAGAGGTGGTGATCATCATGTTGTCACACCTTCACCCACTACTCTCATCGTTGTTAACCGTCCGTTCTTTCCTGACACTTTCTCGTAGTGGGCGCGTTGCACGCCGCACACTGTAAACCACCAGACCAATACCCCAATGAGCATCCCCTAGTTTGTGAAACGTTTGATGTCTCGAGTAAATGGGTCAAGTCGTGGGACTTGCCGCAGAGAATAGCATGCGACGCTATTAGGATAAATAAATAAGTTTTTTGGGAAGCCGATATTCATAAAACATCGTATGTATTCGATGCATGTAAAGCATCGCTTTTAAGTAAGCAACTCAAAATAATCGATGTTCATGGAGCATTGTTGTTTTAGACCTTGTCTAAATTAGTCGCGAGTCGATCGTCTTAAAAAGAATAGCGTGACCGGACATCTTTGGGTGATCGCTTGGTAGCTCTAGGGGTGAGCTACTACTTGACCGATTGCTCTCTGTAGGCGAGTGGCGGATGGTAGCCATTCTAAAATCCTATCGGTCGATCTTGCTTAGATCTAAACCGTTCAAATCGGCTAGCCAAGTTGAATGGTCGAGATGATTTGCGACAGTTAATGACTACTGTTAAAGCAGCGTGAAGGACCATCTTTGGGCGATCGTTTGGGATCGCACGGGCAAGTTGTAGCTCGACCGATCGCTCCTTACAGGAGGGGGGTGGCCGGTGATCATAGCATCACCCCGTTGATCATCAAGTATCCAATCTAAGCTGTCCGACCAGGCTAGCGAAGTCGGACGGACGAGATAATGTTGCGGCAGCTGCTTTCCATTGTTGTTTTAGGGTTCAGAAACTGTGTGGCCAACCCTAGTTTGGTTAATCAAACCAAAACGTCGGGCGTTGCTTTGAACAGGCCGATCGGCCATGTGTGAAGACAAATCGTTAATCAGTATGCTAACATCTCATGGGTCGTCTAAATTTAGATCTAATCCACTCGATTCGGCTGGCGAAGATGGGTGGTCATGATCGATTTGCGACAGTAGTATACTGCCGCGAGTACAAATTAGGGTTTTAAACGGCAACGTCCATCCTAGTTCGATCGAACTACTTGATGCATTATAGACTTGTCGCGGGTAGGTCGATCGACCAAGGGAGGAGTTGGGCCGCCAATGAACACATCGATACTTCTTCGATCGTTCGAGACGAGATCTAGGCCGTCCAACTAGGCTGGCTAAGTTGGACGGATGCAATGGATTTTGAGACCGTTTTTGCCGGTTTCAACTCGTTTGAACTTGTTTTGCTAACATCGCGATCACCCACATTGGGGTTAATCGTTCGAAGCGCTGTGGGTATACTAGGTGGAATCCGTTAGGCCAGGGCATTAGTAGGCCCGCCAGTGGTCACCATGATGATCGCCTAGTTCTGCTAGGAGTAGGCCAGGCTTGTTGGATTGCGTGGCCAAATTGTGTGGCCGCGATTATTTTTGAGACTGTCATGGACAGTCTAGATTTTCCCTAAGGAATTTAAACGTGTTTGATCGAGCCATCTCTTAATTAAAAGTGCGTCGATACAAAAATCTTTTTGTCAGAGAACGATGCAGCCTGTATGAGTACTTTCATGCAGATCTCAATACTGACACTTCGTGAGATTCACGCTACTCTGCTGGGAGTGAACATTTAATCATCATGTCATGTCAATATTGAGAGTTCAGCTGGGAACGTAGCATAGGAAATTACTAGGCAAGTAATGCATTAGTGAATAATGCTGGTGGAAGATAAAATTCACATAATATTTGGGATTGCTATTGCACGCACCATTCTGAGTAAATTTCATATATATACAGATATATTGAATTGCTCAATACGTATGTGAGCGAAGAGGCTTAAACACTCATTGCTTTTTAAATGGCTTTTGTTCCTTTGCAGGATGACAACACATTAAATACATGATTTACGATTTTATCCCTTGAACTAAAAATCACCATTAACAGGGTTTGTTTCAAGACTTTGTGAAAGCATATTTTTTCGACTTAGTTTTTCCAAATAAAAATTACAAACTCAAATAAAAATATGATGTGAATATTTTGGAGAAACTGGGGCTAGGATTCCGCCATTGGTCGATATTAGTGATTTAATAAAACAATAATTATGCAACTAAACATTCAAATTGATTCTAATAGTATTTCCTAGACATGTAGATTTTCAAAAGAATAGTTGTTAATCCAAGCATAAAATATCAAAACCCTAAAGCAAGCATATTCTATCAAGAGAAAATACACCTAACTAATCAAAATCATGTAATCAATTTTTAGTTCAATGCAAAAATCATAATAGAGTTGTTATAATTAATTAAAAGTAGAAATGTATCACTTTTACCGAAACAACGGCTTCCTCCATTGCCCCAAGGATTGGGTTTAGCTCATCATGATGAAAACACGATCAAAATTCAATTTCATTGCTCCAAATGTGCTTACAAAGATGAATATGTAAGAAAAGATGAAAAACCGGGTTTGTAAAAATTATGTTTGTTACAAACCAACTGTTACAAAGAACGATACAAAAAATATGTCATTGTCACTGTAGCATGAACGACTGTCTACAGGCGTCTTATGTTCTTCGTGTTCTTCAGCTTATGCAGCAGCAGAAAAGTATCTGTTGGAGCTCTGATTATCTCACTGTTCTTCTCTCCACTATCCGTCTTCCAATCTGCTACTCCAGTATCATCTTTATACTCAACAGGGCCACGAATAACTCCTCATTACTCCAGATAATCTCTCCATAACTCGGCAGTAAATAAAAATAATCTCGGGATATTTTCCTTCCTTTTTTATCTCCTCCATGCCTTGAGTTTCTTCTAACAACCTCCGTACACGTTACAGAAGAGTTTGAAAACGCCGTAGACTCGTGAAAACGCACAAAGAAACACGGGAAAGAGTGAAGAAAACTCGGGTTTTCCGTGCACTCTGTTTTATCTCAAACCGAATATCCAAACAAACTGGAGCGATTTTAGCAATCATGCTAGGGATGTTAAGACCATAGGGTCATACCCAATCAAATTAAGTTGTTGAGTCTCGTTATATCCAATCCAAAAAGCGAACCCTAATCTTGTCAGTCGCCTGTGATTTTTTCGGCCATTTTTCAGTTTTGAAAAGAAGAAGAAGGTCGCCCCTTATCCAGTGATGGGGTGCGATTAGCAGTTGGCTCCCTGGGGTTCCCCTTATTAGTTGGGTGCCCCTTATCCAAAACTGGGAGTCCGAATAACATGTGTCCTCCGGGTGCCTATACCAATTTTTCGAGCCGAATTTTCTAAAAATATTTATTTCCCAAAAATACCTACAAACACATAAAAACCATAATAAGTAGAAAATCGAGTACCAACAATATTGAAAATTGAGGACAATTTAGACATAAAAATGTGTCTATCAAGTATCGTCGGTGGGAAACTAGATAATTGCAGTATTATTAGTTTTCGATTTGATTTGATAGACTAACGGTTGTTGAAATTTGATTGCACCTAGTTTGTTTATTCTTGAGAATCTTCTCTTCTGATATAAGATTCACTCAAATTAAATCGAAGTGTCGACGGGATCTTTAGAACTGTTTGTAGATCTAAAGACGTCTTGTGATAATCCATTGTTAACAGACTCTGTTCTGTGCGTGATTGATCACAAGAGATTCAAGTTGTGGTGTGCAGGTGTTTATTGAAGATTTAATAAGATTTGAAGACGAAGAAGATTTCTGAGTTGGTTTCATAATCTTTGGTGTGCACAAAACTTGATCGGCTGGGATGCAACTAAAATCGGTTTATCTTTGATAGATTTGATTGATTAGTTGCGTAGATCGGCATCAGTATTTAGCATCTTGATAGATCCTATTATTTATTGCATAATCTAAACTCTGCTACTTTGGTAGTTGTTGGATAGATTGATCTAAACCCGACAAATGAGTTTATTAGATTAAACAGAAGAGCCTTTGTCTAACTCATATCACTGACATTGAATAGAGTTGTTACCGAACAGATTTGTTGTTCCTTTACTGTTTGGAATACGAACCAAAGGAATTGTTCCAGTGCATGCACTTATTGAATGCGGAAGCGCAAGGAAACTGAAGAAACTAGGTGAACTATAGGTTTAGTTGCTTGGTTTCAACTATACGAAGTTTGGTTGATTTTGTATAACAGCTTAATTTTGAGAGTATTCAATTCTGCACCAGGTCCAAGGGTTTTTCTGCATTTGCGGCTCGTTAACAAAATCTTGTTGTGTCATTTACTTTTGTTTTCCGAAATTATAATTGTTATTATTATAATTTAAAGTAAATTACACAAACTTTAACTCGGTATTACTTGATAGTGATCCTATAGAGTTTGGTTAATTCCGAACCTATTATCAAGTAATCACACTTTGATTGTTGTATTTTCTCGATCTCGTATCCATAGACGATCACACAAAGTGTGAATACCGATTCGTGTATCGACTTAATCCATAGACAATCACTTTCAGTAAGAGGAATTATAGGTGGAAAAGTTTAAGATCGTGGTATATTTAGGTAACCTCGTATTTTCACTCATGAAGACACATGTTAAAGATCTTCTCAATGAGGATATCTTCTCTGAAGAAACAGTGGATGCTGTCAATCACAAGCTCAAATGACTCAAGACTCGTGGGGGTTCCGGAAGTGGTCCTTGATTTCCGTTCATGATCGGTTTGTTGGTTTAGGAGTCTTTTAATTTTTGCTTGTTATTTTTATTTTGTCTAGGAAACTTCTTATGAGAATTTATTCTTGTGTTTTAAGAAGGATAACTAGGGTTTGGAATAGCAAGTATTGTGAGTACAAATAGCTATTGCCAACGATTTTCATCTTGCAATATTTTTGGATTTATTTATTTAAATTCTAAATTTTATTTCGAAGATGATTTTGCAGTATTAATTTTTATTGGTTTTATATATTGCAAAAATTGTTATGGGATATGTATGTTTGCGTCCGTGAACTATGATTGTCCCATATACGTTAAAAGTTAAGCCTATTATGTCATTATGCAAATATTGATGGAAGATAGGATGAACTTTTGATTGCAAAGCTTAATTATATTATATGTCTTTATGCAAATATTGATGAAAAATACAATGAATCTTTGTATATTTCGCAAATTGATCTTTCCCTGATCCACTTCTATATGTAAGTACTGTGCGGCTCTGTAAGTTTTCTTATGTTGAGTATTTCCGATTAAAATAATCATGGGTTCTCTTGTGGTTAATTTAATTGAGTCTTCTGGATACAAATTCATGTTTCGTGTAATTTGTTAATGTCCAAAGAAATCCTTTTTTCTTGCAAAAGTAAGGTCGCTCTAGTTTTTCTTTCGAGAATGACATTTTATAGGGGAGAGTTCTTAATTGAACTTGTGCTTAGTTGCCAAATCTTTGCGGGGAGTGCGGTTGTGGAATATTGTAGGAGTTCTGTTGTGTCTTTATAAACTCGTTGATGAATACACTAAGTTTCGACTATGTGAAATCATAGAAACAAAGTTGATATGTTCTCTTTTAGTCATGAAGTATCTCTATGAGAATTTCATTATGATCCCACTAGTTTCGTACCTTTGCCAATTTATATTGACAAAAAGCGGGAGAATTAATGTGTAGTTCACACTACATATGGTTTACGGATCATTATGTAAGGGGAAGTGGTTTTCATTGTGAGATGAAGTATTGACTAAGGGGGAGTGATACATATCACCATAGTATTGTTGTCAAAGTTGTGATACAATTGGACTTTGATGTTGTGTAATGATACTATGACACTGTATAACAATAATTGAGAGCTATTGTTTTCTCATTGTTATAGCTACAGATCTTCAACAACTATGATGCTGAGTTGAACACGTTCAGAACCATTGGAGTACTTGGAAGTGACGGAGATTTCGAGTAATGTTGAAGAACCAAGGAAATCAAGCATTTGGATGAGAAGCTACAAAGTTTATTTATTTTATAATCCATATGTATTGATAGTTTTTCACTAAAACTGACAAAGGGGGAGATTGTTAGAGCATTGCTCGGTCGAACTCGCAAGCGTTGCTATCTTAAGCTTGTTTGTCAAGTTTAGTTTCCAAAACTATAACTCTTGATTTCTAGTCTACTTATAGTTAAGTCTCGGATTAGGATAGTAAGTGTAGTTGAGATTTAGACTTCACGGCGTTCATCGATTGAAGACGAAGAACTACTAAGGGGAGCTTGCGGAACTTCATCAATAAAAGGTATGTGGAGACTTGAACTCATCTATCACTCAAAAGTCTATCTACTCTATCTCCTATTTCAGACAAAAGTCGTATAGCTATATAGACTTCGATTATACACATTTGATATTTCGAGCTGAGTTTAACTCGCTTACATATTTCTCGGAATATGTGTTGGTAAGCTTTCGCTTTAACCAAGTTCATCTTATATTCTTGACGAAAGTCAAAAGATGATCATGTGAAAATCGTCTTGTAACATCTTACATGATTTGTGTGAGACAGTCATTTGATGTAGACTCGGAATGTTTTGTATTGATCATTCGATCACTTGAAAATTGCTTTGAAGCTAATAGTTTGTGTGAGACGGCTATTGTCATCTTCTAAGAATGTTTCAGTGATTGAAATGGGAGTTTAGAACAAATAACCATGATTGGATATAGCATAGTATGCGTACTTGTATGCTAACTGTTGCAAGTTATTCCAAGTCCGGGAACCATAGTATGCATACCCATATGCGTACTGGTTGGTTAATGAAAGTCCGGGAACTCAGTATGCATACTGGCGTGAGTTTCAAGTTTCGGAAATTCAACTGAGTTTGGATGGTATGCGTACCCGTTTGCGTACTTGCGAACCCAAACTTTGTCCGACCACTTAGGTATGCGTACCTGTATGCATACTTGTGTAGGTTATGTTCTAAAATCGGTTTGTTCCAGAACTTATACATTTATATAATAAGGAATACAAACAATTGAACAACTCTAGAACTATTTTCATAATCGGTTTGTTCCAGAACTAATACATTTATATTATCGGTTTGTTCCGACCACTTAGGTATGCATACCCGTGGCTATAATGTTCATGAATGGATTTTTCTAGTGAATCAAAATAGATTTTGCTTCAATTGTGTCTTGTATACTTCTATGAGAATATAAAAAATTGAAAAACTCTAGAACTAGTTTCATTTGAGTCATTTGAACTAGTTATGGGTAAGATGAATATGGTTGATATGAAAGTGTTCATATGGCTAACTTAGGTTAACTATTGTTGAGACAACAAAGGTGTACACGTTTAGGTACGTTACTTATATCTAAATGAAGCCACTTTTCATTTGTGTGTAACAATCTAGGTTTGATCTAATGGTTGTGTAGATGGTGGATTTTCGACAAGGGCTAAAATCGTAAACTCATAATTATACGAAGCTCTGATCCAGCAATCAGACGTGAGTATTGAGACACGGGTCTCTCATCGAATTCTCAACGGAGAGTACTTTCTCTCGGAGTGCATTTAGATATGTAGTCTCACGACTGGACAACGGCATATCTCATGAATACTGAACACTTTCAGTGATTATTTCTATATAGTATCACGAGATGGACGGCTCCTAGACAGCTTGCTCTGCTAGTATAGAGCGATAACGTCTTCAGGAACAAACAACGAGTTTACCCTGACTATATAAAGGATATGACTTACCGACAAGCTCATATCGGGATAATTAATGCTCCTAGACAGCTTGCTCTGCTAGTATAGAGCCACAAAGTTAATTATTCCTAATTAAGATTAATTCTGCCGTAACATTCACTACTGAATTCCCAGAATAATCTATTATTGCTCCTATTCCATGGTCGAATCCACGACTGGTCCCATGGAAAGGCAATAACAATTGCTCTTATTCCATGGTCGAATCCACGACTGGTCCCATGGAATGGCAATAAACAATTGTTCTGATTCTATGATCGAATCCACGGCTTGATCTCATAGAATAACAATAACTATATTATCTCATCACTCCGATTTCATGATCGAATCCACAACTGGTCTCATAAATGGTAATAGATAAATCTTAATTACTCTGATTCTATGGTCGAATCTACGATCCCATGGAATGGTAATGCTCACTTTATTATTCTGAATTCGTAGTCGAATCCTCAGCTGATCCAATGAATTAATAATAAACATCTTATTACTCAGTTTTGTGAATCATTCTCCACTGAATTCCACAATTAGTAATAAATAATCAACAACCGGGCGTCTGAGCTACCTCTAAGTAAGCCCCGACTTATATGGTGAATGTGTATTCAACGACAATGCACTAACAGTCACCGCACGAAAGTGTATTTCAAAATACGACGAAACGATTAACCTATTGCAAAATAGGAAGAAAATAATAAATAATCAAAATATTGACCAAGGCTCCAAGGGATTGGACTCATTGACTGGCCGACCGTGCCATGACCAATCCCACGCCAGTTTTATATTTTATCATATTTTTATTATTTCTCTGATTTCATGAAAAAACACCTCGACTTCATGGTGTTTTCATAAACCCATGAAAATAATATAAAATTAAGGAAAAATAGTGTGGGGCGTGACCATTGGCCAACCGGCCATGCCTTGGTCCCAGCCGGCCCCACACCTTATGGTTCCTCATTATTTTATTATTTCTCTGATTTCATGAAAAAACTCCTTGATTTCATAGTATTTTGCAAAAATTAGGAAATAAATAATATAAAATTATGAAAAACTTGTGGGACCGGGCCCTAGCCGGCCGGCCATGCCCTAGTCGGTCTTACACGCCCCTTTATTTTAATATTATTTATTTTATTTTCCTTGAATTTATCAAATTCCTTGATTTCATGGTATTTCTCTCAAATTAGGAAAATTTTCCTCAAATCATGAAAAATACATTAAAAAATATATAAAATTATGAAAACTTGTGGGACCGGGCCCTAGCCGGCCATGCGTCCCACGGCCCCGCAGGCCCTTGTTTTTATTATTTTATTATTTTTGCTTCCTTGAACTCATGAAACTCCTTCACTTCAGGGAAACTCCCTAAATTCATCAAAACTCTTTAAATCCATGATATGTTTCATAAAATCATCAAAATATCATAAAATTAAGGAAAAGGCACCACGGGACCGTGGACACGACCGGCCGACCATGCCTTGGCCTCGGCGGTCCCACGACTCCTTATTCCTTATTTTATAATTATTTTCTATCATCTCATGGTGTTTTCCTCCGTTTCGTCGAAACCTTAATTTTTGCATATTTTCTTGAATGGATGCCCAATTGCACGCCGGAAAATATCAAAATTCTCAGGACTGAGACACGGACGCCTTGGGGACATGAGCACGCTATCTTGACCGACCAAGATTGTCTCTTTGGCTTACAGAAGCCGGTCCCATCAAGTTTCACAGTTTTGACCTAATTTGCACAATTGCACGTATTAGGTCCAAGACTCTTCCAAACACTTTGGATTTTCATGAAGTGATCATCAGGCGGTCACGTGACTACCCAGGGCCGGTTTCATGACCCATGGTCGGTCCCTCACTCCGTCATAATTAATTAGGTTTTCTCACCTAAGGCTCAGACGAGCATTTTCGAATAAATGATTAAACCAGCATTTAATCATTCTTTCACCAACAAATCGTCAACTCTTCAGGAGTTCTTTGTATTTGCTCACGTGAGCATATGGACACTACATGGTTGATCCACGGTCCCATGTAGTCGCTCCCTCCTTCGTCCCATGGTTAAATTCTGACGAACCATGAATTGATCATCAATTGATCAAATTAGGGTTTCTGAATCCAAGGATCATCATTCCAGATTCCAACCTTAATAATTTTACGACGACCTCATGGTCATTAATTTTATTAATGCTCGGTTCAACGACCAGTATTCTAATTAATATTTTTGGTACGCTGCCAATAATCCATCAGATGAGCAACACATGCTCAGACGATCAAATATTCAACAATTCATCACATGAGCAACACTTGCTCAGATGATAAATATTTGCTCAAACCAAGGAATATTGGTTCAACAATCAATATTCAACGATCCATCGAATGAGCAATACTTGCTCACTTCATCGTAAGAACTATACCTCTGTCTCATGACATGTTCAACTCATGAGTTTCAGAACATCATGTTCAACTCAGCAACTACATGGACTCATCGTCCCATCAAACCACGAAGTCATCAATTGACTAACATACCACGAGACGTCAATCGTGTCACTTTGGGGGGATATCACTTAGGGTTTTGGTCTGGCGGTCTACGGCAGTGTTCAAACACACGATGGAATGTGAGCAAGTCGTGCAATCAGTTGAAGGAATTCACGAGGTAGTGGGTGGAAAATCGACCAAGTCTCCACACGTTGAGCAACTGGTTTCAAACACGATCTCCACTTCCCCACTCCTTGATTCCATCAACTGTCACACTTCATGGGGTCATGGTGTCTAAAATTCCAGCAATATAAATAAGTCTCTGAATCATGATTGAATCATCAGCATCAACAGTATCATCAATCTCACGTCTCATCGACAACACGAGATCATCAACTCATCAATTGAGCAATTTCAATCATTCAGAGCTTATCATATTCAGAATTCATACACCCACAATCTTTGATTACCATTGATTCCACACATTTCCCAGCTTCCCTCCTACAGATCAACCCATCCTCTCTTGTGACCGAATTTACTCTGGAACGGTCATTGTCTTGATTTAGGCCGGAGTACTACAGATTGATCTCTCGAATCTAAAGCACCCCCTTTGCAGCGGTGCATCTGTGTGAGGTTTAACATTTCGCTCGGTTCGAGGAGTCTCCTCCGTACGGTCGTCTCCTCAATTCCTTAAAAACCAGCAAATCGTTTTTCCCCATCTACAGATTGGCGACCACAGTGGGAGATCATTCTCTCGGTTGCAATCTCACAATTTCACAAGATGGTTGATCTCAGGTCAGGTTCAGTTACGAATCCTAACACAAACCGTGCTAGCACTAGCAACAACAACAATCAGAATATCCCGGAGACAATTCCGACCTCCAACACTGATGGTGGTGACATTACTCCTCCTCACGTCGAAGGTCATCCACTGTCCGGACGACACCCTGAAGAAGTCAGAGGAGATCCACCACCTACCATTGCTGATCTTATCAAAGCGCAGGAGACTCTTGCAAAGAATCAGACTGACATGGCTGCTACACAGAAGGAGCTGTGTAATTATCTCAAAACTCTTACTGACAAGATGTCAGAAAAACTCAAGAGAAGGGAAAGGAGAAAGAAATCCTCAGACGACGATCCTGAAGTAATTCCAATCCATACAGTAGAAGACGACGAAGTCCGCAAAACTGCTGCAGACAACTCATCAGCGAAGGGATCATCGAACTTCATACTCGCGAGGATCTGGAGCACCTCTTGGAGAACCGTGGAAAAGACAAAACATCGCATGACCATCGTCATCAACCTCCTTATCCTGCCGCTACGCAGAGGATTCCACTCCCCAAAGGTTACGTTTCTCCAACTTTCACCTTGTATGATGGAACTGGCAATGCTCGGGAACATGTCTCTCGTTTTCTCGAAGCCCTGGGAGAACATGAACATAATCATGTCGTTCGTCTCAAGAATTCTCAAAATCTCTGAAAGGCAGGGCATACACCTGGTATAACAACATCACACCAGGGACCATCAACAATTGGGGAGAAATGGTTAACGCATTCTACAAAAAATAATTCTTCGTGTCAGAACAAGTCACCCTCTCCGACCTTGGAAGCATGTTTCAGAGGGTCAGTGAAAATCCCAATGATTATGTGAAAAGGTTCAGAGTCCAAGTCCTGAATTGTCACGACCCAAACGTCACGGAGCAATAATTGGTGGACTTGTGCATCAATGGCATGCTCCCGGTCTACAGGGCCTTGCTGGAGAATCTTCGATTCCATACTTTCTCAGAGCTTCACGAAGCTGCGAAGAGGCCGGCAACCACTGCACCCGCTCTTTTGGAAAGAACAAAGTCTACAAAGACTGAGGATTCAAAAGACACTCGAGGAAGCAGGCGTTTGATCAACAAGCAGTACAACCTGCAACCTTCAACAAATGCTGTCACAAAAGGGAGTAGGCGAAAAGAAGAACCACAACACAAGCAGACTTCCTCCACCCCTTCAAAGGCACACAAGAATGAGAATTCGAAAGCCCTCCTCAGCATACAGAATATCCAGAAGCACCCGATTTTCCCTGTTCAATAGAAGAAGTTAATGAACTACTTGATGCTTGGATCCAAGATGGTGCAATCAAATTGCCTTATGTCAAGAAGGAACCAACTGAAGAAGCTATGGAAAATCCTCGGTATTGCCGCTTCCATAGATACGTCATCCATCCCACAAGTGATTGCAAAATTTTGAAGCGCATATTCAAAGAAAAGGTCGAATCATGAGAGCTCAACCTGGGGACTGAGGGAGTACACAAAAAACCCCTCCCAGTCCGAACTTTTACCATCTCTGAACCTCCTGTCAGGGAAGCGGTCCAATCTCTGATCGAACATGTCTGCGAGTTGTTGTATCTTTCGAAAGCTCAAAGGAAAGACATGTTTGCTGCACTGAACCACCTCGTGTCCGAAAAACGCCTGCTGATCCAAGAGACCACCACCGAACCTTCAGCCACCGACAAAGAAATGTATGACTGTGGACTGCTCACCACAGTGCACATTAAAGAAAATGAGTTCAATAGGGCGTTCGTCGATGTCGGTACCGCTGTCAACATCATCCCTTTGAAAACTCTCAGAGCTGCTGGTATTACTCGACAGGAAGCCACCCACGCTCCCATAGCAATCAGGGACCACGAAGGAATCTCCAGAGACGCATAAGGCTTCATCACTCTCAAAGTTACGGAAAGATTGATCTGCACTGAGGCAAAGTTTTTCATAATCCAGGGAGACCCTGGATACGACATGTTCCTTGGAAGAACTTGGATTCATGCTGGAAGGATAACGATGCCTTCAACACATCCTGTCATCGACAAGGATTCCGAGTCAGAAGACGAAGCAGAGGACGCACCACCGTTTGAGCATCTGGAAGAAGTAAAAACTCTGATGGGACTTATGCAGGAACTTGGAGATAATCCGCACACCTTTGCCAGAAGGTTTCGAGCTCAGGCAAGTCTTATTCCTCCTCATGCTCCAATATTACCAATATTTAGATATGCTACTATGGTCCAGAGACTTCTCCCCATGAACAATTTAGCAGTCATAAAAAGCTACGAGTGGGTAACTTCACCGCAACAATATTACACCCAATGGTTGGGTTCAGAACTTCTTCAAATCGGTCACTCCATCGAGAGGTTTATTGTTGAAGACCTGGCTAAGCATGATCAACACTATGCTGGATACTATCTTCCGCGCTAGTGTCCATATGTGCCACAATCGTGGAATTCCGTCAAACAGGGAATTCCGAATCAGCGGAAGATATTTAAGGCATGATCGACCAAGCCTAACAAGTTTCATGAAGGAGACCTGTTTCTCAAAACAGTTCAGCGCGGTCTTCATTCTACAAGGAACTCCAATTGGGAAGGACCATTCATGGTCGCTAAGTCCGTGGCCGGAGGATACTACAAATTGATCAACACAGATGACAGAACCCTGACAGTAATTCACGAAAATTGGCTCAAGGCGTTTATCTGAAATTATTGGACATTTGAGGTATTGGGTGTTCGAAGCATTCATGGCGTTTGGATTTAACATTTAGGATTTTCTTTCATTTGTATTTCAATTCCTCCAAAACGTTTGCAATACTTGCAATTAGTATTTGAATTCAGCAATTTATCAAAATTCAGTTCATATTTCGTAAAAGAAAATCTCTATCAAATCTACAAGAAAATCCGTAACCATCAGTCAATCCAAAACCATCTAAATATCAAAACCCAAGTATAAACCTCACATCTCTCAGAAGTTCAGAAGTTCAAAAGATAATCAAAGGAAATCAGCAAGAAAAGGCTTTCGCTTATCAGCATCCTTCAAGATTTGCAAAGCCGCCCTCTCCTTGTTCAACTCCTCGGTCAGCTTGGAAATCTTGTCCTCCTTTTCCTTCACAGCATCATTGGGAAAGGGTATGTTCTTCTCACATGAATCCTTGATAACGTTTATTTTCTTGCGAAGCCATTTCACATTGAGGCCAAGTCTCTCTGAATTCTCCAAGTTAAACTCCCAATCAAAGAGTATATCTAGAGTCACAGTATTCCTAGGTCTGGCATGCATATCACTCACGACACGCAAGATAACGCCTACTTGCATGGTTAAAGCATAAGCACGCCCAGGATTCCTGTCAGCGATCATGTGGCCAAACTTCTTCCATATTGTCTCGTACAAGCGTGCATATCCAATGGGAACGTTGAATCCACCGATCAGTTCATGATATGGGAGTGAAGTGTCAAATGGAGGATCGAAAGAAACTCATGCAGTTGGATATTCATACACTATTATACGGTTCTCATTCACTGGAGCGGCTTCCACAACCAAAGCAATAATTCCTTCGGTATTCTCCGATGCTGTCTCGGTTTCTTTTATCACTGAGGCAACAACCATATGGTTTTCCATAACATCAGTAGCGACCTTCTCATGGCCTTGAAGTGCAGGTATGGTTGCCTCTTTATCAATAACTCCAGAATGGTTAGAGTTATCATCGTTGGCTCCAGTATCCTCAACTTCGGTATTTAGCACCTAATACGAAGATTACATGAGGTTAGAGTCACAAATCCAAAGGAGATTATGAAACACAGTATACCATCAAGGCAACATCATCAAGGTTCATCATAATACATTCATGTCACGAGCAAATAACATAAAAGTCATGAAAACACGTTTTACGATGAGTCCGTCTGAAGAAACTAAACTCTGCTCTGTACTAAGAGACGAACTGGGATAAATCTACAAGGAATTTGAGTATAGGACATATACCATTCTCTTCGTATGGATGTCCTCTACGACATGTCAAAATTTCATGACAATCCGATGAACGAGCAAGTAGATGTGGCCAAAATATCAAGTGATGCGCAATCTGAAAAAGTCCTGGAAGTTTACTATTTCTCCTTTTTCAGGCTCTGAACGTGCTCAAAACTTAAAAATCTTCTTTGATAAAGCTTGGAAATTTTCCGGGCTTGAATTTGCACATGAAGATCATCAAAATACGATTCCGGACGAAGATTTTACGGCATTTTTACTAAAACGTTGGGTTCCGAATTTTCTGACGATGAAATTTGACTAAGTTTTCATATACGCACATGGATTCACATTCATTCATTCAAAAATCAGCACTTTTATGCTTCCATGAAGAAGTTACAGAGTATATGCTTACTTGAGGGGTATCCAAAGCATTCAAGGAGTTGGGATTGTCCGTGTCAACGATGGGAGGATCATTACTTCCATTCAGCTCCAAATCCTTACCACTGCTTGTGTCTCTATTCTCAAGAGACGGTCGAGCGGCAGCACTTTCCATCTTCATAACGACATCCTCCTGGACATATTCTCAAACAATTAGCGTTTCATCAATAAAGTATCATAATCGAACATGTGAAGAGATACTTAGAGCTTCTCCTTCATAGCTCAAGTCAGGAATAGCTTGCTCAAAGGCGGAGAACCGAAGACCATCAATACTTGATGGAGAAAAATTCTGCAACGGAATAACAATTTCGGTTTCAAGATCTTAATAATATGGGCGAGAAAGAGGAGGAAAATATTGGAAACTTACCAAAGCACCAACTGGGGACTTTACGGTATTAGGTAACAGCTTATAACCTTTATGTCTGCCTTCTCCGCCATGAATAACCGTCTCAGTCTCTGAGAAATCTACACCGATTTGAGGTCGTATATTACGACCGTCTCGTGGTGAAATCCAGTAATATAATCAGAATACATTTCTTATAATTTCGTGAAGATTATATGAAGAAACATACCTGAGAGCATCCTGGAGGCGACTTTCGTTTATCACCAGAAAGATACTTCAATCTTGGTCGACTGGAAATCATCTCAGCCAAAGGAAGATCCTTGAATGGAGGTCTGGGAAATCTTACAAAGCCACGCAAACGCTCGAGTTGCTGATCCCAGAATTCTACATAACCTGGGGTTACATAGGCGAATCTATCAGAACCAGGAAACCATTAGCTACTCCCTTCCACGTGAGTATGATCCAAATGAGTCCTGAGTTGCTCAACTGATGGCTTCTTTCTCCGTATGGTTGGAACACAATGATCCATACCCATTTGTCGAGCTGCTCTATCAATATTAACTCCTCCACTGAAAGCTCTCCAAACGTGGCTGATAGCAAATGACCAGGGGTGCAACTCAACATGAAAGATTTTTCGCCATCACTCAGATGCGCACCAGACGTCAAACTCGTGCTTTCTCCAATATTGAAAGTCATCGGCTGAGAAACATAATCAGGGACTGACACCCACGGGCGAAAATTGAACTCAAATTCTTCATCTAACACATCAATAAAGCGTATTTTAGAACGAGGCTGCTTTGTGGACCAACGCATGATCCTAGCATTATCTTTCTCAGGGAAAGTATGGCGCGCATCAGTATTCGATCCTTGCAGAACATTACGTGGAGTAGGTGCATAATTCTTAAAGTGCTCCCACATCAAAGCTTGAAAAAACATAACACTCAATCTTCATAGAGCCGTTCGACACACTGGAGTCTATAATCAAGGAGTCCAGGTTGTGATATAAGGAGCCTAAGAATAAACTACCTATTGGAAGTTGCTCACCTTGAGCCATCTTAATAGCAAAGGGAATCACAAAAGGCTTCAACAAGTTTCCACTGTCTTCAAAAACGTCTCTGGACAACCATAAACATAAGAAAGCAGCAATGGGTAACATACCGTCGATGGGTTTATCAGAAACCTCGTCTTTGGGCCACTAGTGCATCAACCAGGAAGCATAGCATCCTTTACTACCAGCCTTATTCGCTTTCTCCATTGCAGCTGTCAAGACATGAGAAACGACGGTCTCCTCATCTGAAAGATCCCCAGGAAGATTTCCCGTGGTTGGGAGATGCATCAGAGCCGCCACGTCTTCCAAGGTAATGGTAAACTCTCCCCATCTACATATGAAAGTGTGAGTGGGAATGCACCAGCGAGCAAACAGAGCCACACTACCACTTGCGTCATGATAAATGAACAACTCTCCAGAAGCTTGAATAGCTCTCGTCACCTGCGCCTGGTCGAGCATAGTCCTCACATGAGGAAAACCCAACATATGCCTCGCCCACCCGGCAAATTTCTCCAAAGGTCGTCGAGAAAGATTAAACTCTATGATTGATGAGGTGAAGATCCCTCGTTCAAGAAAAAATCGAATCACTGTCTTAGGAGTCACCAATTTCTTCTGAGTAACAGTTCTAGGATTTATCAAAAGACGATACACTGGGGATTTCAGATGTTGCCCAGCTTTCGGAATATCTTTTTCAAAGAATGCATCATCTATGTTCGGGAGATTCTTAATCCCAGGGATTTCGTCTTCGTCTCCCCCAACGGAAGTTTCATCCATGCATGTCTCATCTCTGGAGATACCATCATCAACACACATCTCTTCCCTCGAGGCGTTGTCATCTTGGGAATTGGTCATCTTTGATGAGTAGCTGAAAATTCTACTTCAGTATGCCGTCCAGATATAAATCAAGGAAATACAAGCAAAAATGGTAACTCTTAACTCTTACATTTTATACTTCCACTAACAATAGTGATAGTAATGCTAGAGTTAACACCTCAAAATCGTTCGTCTCTTCGAAAACTGCAAAAACGAACGAAACTTTATTTAATTTCCGAAACTGATTTTTCATGAAATCACGGATACAATTTTCATAATGTGAACATTCACACAACTGACCTATGAAGTTTATAACAATAAAATATTTCATTATAAATATATTGTCTATCTTCGAAGGTTCCTCAAAACACACGCTTTGATTTTTCGAAAAAAGCAGCAATGAATGCAACTTGCATACATAAAATCTCAAGGATTTTATTTAATGAAAACAAACTCATGAAAATAAAATATATCATCATATTTTGCACAATATATGTCACGGCTGCATATATATATATAAAAAAAAAACTATTTTCCTTCGTATCGTCGTTATTTGTCTTTAAAACGAAGATTTATTTCAAAACACTGTGAAATCTCACAATTTATACATATGATAAAGTTTTGTATTTACATGAAATCTCATAAGAAATTTTTATCACTGGACACAAGTTCATCATATGAATTTCCCTTCGAGTCGTCGTAATTTGCCTTTAAAACGAAGGATTATTTCGATTTCGTGAAAATTTACTCCTTTTATGATAACACCGTGGTACAAATGAAAGCTCATACACTAAGTTTTATCACTGGACCTAAGTTCATATATTAAAAAAAAAAATTCTCTCGGATTATAGTTAGTTTTCAAAACTAACGATCGAACGAACATATGTTTTCAGAAAAAAACCCGAGGGTTTTCATAAAACTCATACCAATATATACACACATGTATATGGTTTCATCATGATCAAAACATGAACAACTCATGAAGGTCACAACATCAGCAAACATAAAAAAAAAAACGCACGCACCTGGTCGGCCGGAAGTTGGCCGGCGGTGGCGGCGATCAGGTGGCAGTGGAACTTCAAGCTTCTCCTGCTGGCGTGAAGGAGGAGAGGTGATGGAAAGATGGACGTGGAGAAATTAAAAAAAAAAAGGATTAATTCCTTTTATACAATTTTTTATTTCCAAAACCTAATTTTCCAAGGATTTCCTTATTGGGCCCGTCCCGCGAATCCTGACCAACCACGGACTCGTCGTCCAAACCAGCGGTTCAATGCCAATTTATGCTCACCAAACGACACTCCAATCATGACATTGAAGCCTTCATCAAGTTGTGGTCTGCTCATGCTCTCTAAATCCGGTAACGTCTCAACTTACGACTAAATTCAATTACTGGTATTGTTATTTATGGACGAAAAATCACCATTTAATGCTGACTGAGGAACGAACCTTTCCACTTTAAGCAGGGGACTTAATGAAGATGGTGGATTTTCGACAAGGGCTAAAATCGTAAACTCATAATTATACGAAGCTCTGATCCAGCAATCAGACGTGAGTATTGAGACACGGGTCTCTCATCGAATTCTCAACGGAGAGTACTTTCTCTCGGAGTACATGTAGATATGTAGTCTCACGACTGGACAACGGCATATCTCATCAATAGTGAACACTTTCAGTGATTATTTCTATATAGTATCACGAGATGGACGGCTCCTAGACAGCTTGCTCTGCTAGTATAGAGCGATAACGTCTTCAGGAACAAACAACGAGTTTACACTGAGTATATAAAGGATATGACTTACCGACAAGCTCATATCGGGATAATTAATGCTCATAGAAAGCTTGCTCTGCTAGTATAGATCCACAAAGTTTATTATTCCTAATTAAGATTAATTCTGCCGTGACATTCACTACTGAGTTCCAGGAATAATATATTATTGCTCCTATTCCATGGTCGAATCCACGACTGGTCCCATGGAATGGAAATAACAATTGATCCTATTCCATGGTCGAATCCACGACTGGTCCCATGGAATGGCAATAAACAATTGTTCTGATTCTATGATCGAATCCACGGCTTGATCTCATAGAATATCAATAACTATATTATCTCATTACTCCGATTTCATGATCGAATCCACAACTAGTCTCATAAATGGTAATTAAATGGTCAAATCTACGATCCCATGGAATGGTAATGCTCACTTTATTATTCTAAATTCGTAGTCGAATCCTCAGCTGATCCTATGAATTAATAATAAACATTTTATTACTCAGTTTTGTGAATTATTCTCCACTGAATTCCACAATTAGTAATAAATAATCAACAACCGGGAGTCTGAGCTACCTCTAAGTAAGCCCCGACTTATATGGTGAAAGTGTATTCAACGACAATGCACTAACAGTCACCGCACGAACGAGTATTTCAAAATACGACGAAACGATTAACCTATTGCAAAATAGGAAGAAAATAATAAATAATAAAAATATTGACCAATGCGCCAAGGGATTGGACTCATTGACTGGCCGACCGTGCCATGACCAATCCCACGCCAGTTTTATATTTTATCATATTTTTATTATTTTCCTTCATCTGATGAAAATCCTTTCATTTGAACAAATCTCCTTCGTCTCGAGGAAACTCCTCGACTTCATGGTGTTTTCATAAACCCATGAAAATAATATAAAATTAAGGAAAAATAGTGTGGGGCGTGACCATCGGCCAACCAGCCATGCCTTGGTCCCAGCCGGCCCCACACCTTATGGTTCCTCAATATTTTATTATTATTATTATTATTATTATTTCTCTGATTTCATGAAAAAACTCCTCGACTTCATGGTGTTTTCATAAACCCATGAAAATAATATAAAATTAAGGAAAAATAGTGTGGGGAGTGACCATTGGCCAACCGGCCATGCCTTGGTCCCAGCCGGCCCCACACCTTATGGTTCCTCATTATTTTATTATTATTATTATTTCTCTGATTTCATAAAAAACTCCTTGATTTCATGGTATTTTGCAAAAATTAGGAAATAAATAATATAAAATTATAAAAAACTTATGGGACCGGGCCATAGCCGGCCGGCCATGCCCTAGTCGGTCCCACACGCCCTTTTATTTTATTATTATTTATTTTATTTTCCTTGAATTTATCAAATTCCTTGATTTCATGGTATTTCTCTCAAATTAGGAAAATTCCCCTCAAATCATGAAAAATACATGAAAAAAATATATAAAATTATGAAAACTTGTGGGACCGGGCCCTATCCGGCCATGCTTCCCACAGCCCCACACACCCTTGTTTTTATTATTTTAATATTTTGCTTCCTTGAACTCATGAAACTCCTTCACTTCAGGAAAACTCCATAAATCCATCAAAACTCTTTAAATCCATGATATTTTTCATAAAATCATCAAAATATTATAAAATTAAGGAAAAGGCACCACGGGACAGTGGACACGACCGGCCGACCATGCCTTGGCCTCGGAGGTCCCACGCCTCCTTATTTCTTATTTTATAATTATTTTCTATCATCTCATGGTGTTTTCCTCTGTTTCGTCGAAACCCTAATTTTGGCATATTTTCTTGAATGGATGCCCAATTGCACGCCAGAAAATATCAAAATTCTCAGGACTGAGACGCGGACGCCTTGGGGACACGAGCACGCTATCTTGACCGACCAAGATTGGCTCTTTGGCTTACAGAAGCCGATCCCATCAAGTTTCACAGTTTTGGCCTAATTTGCACAATTGCACGTATTAGGTCCAAGACTCTTCCAAACACTTTGTATTTTCATGAAGTGATCATCAAGAGGTCACGTGACTACCCAGGGTCGGTTTCATGACCCATGGTCGGTCCCTCACTCCGTCATAATTAATTAGGTTTTCTCACCTAAGGCTCAGACGAGCATTTTCGAATAAATGATTAAACCAACATTTATTCATTCTTTCACCAACAAATCGTCAACTCTTCAGGAGTTCTTTGTATTTGCTCACGTGAGCATATGGACACTACATGCATGATCCACGGTCCCGTGTAGTCGCTCCCTCCTTCGTCCCATGGTTGAAATTCTGACGAACCATGAATTGATCATCAATTGATCAAATTAGGGTTTCTGAATCCAAGGATCATCATTCCAGATTCCAACCTTAATAATTTTACGACGACCTCATGGTCATTAATTTTATTAATTATGCTTGGTTCAGCGACCAGTATTCTAATTAATATTTTTGGTACGCTGCCAATAATCCATCAGATGAGCAACACATGCTCAGACGATCAAATATTCAACAATTCATCACATGAGCAACACTTGCTCAGATGATAAATATTTGCTCAAACCAAGGGATATTAGTTCAACAATCAATATTCAACGATCCATCGAATGAGCAATACTTGCTCACTTCATCATAAGAACTATACCTCTGTCTCATGACATGTTCAACTCATGAGTTTCAGAACATCATGTTCAACTCAGCAACTACATGGACTCATCGTCCCATCAAACCACGAAGTCATCAATTGACTAACATACCACGAGACGTCAATCGTGTCACTTTGGGGGGATATCACTTAGGGTTTTGGTCTGGCGGTCTACGGCACGTGTGTTCAAACACACGATGGAATGTGAGCAAGTCGTGCAATCAGTTGAAGGAATTCACGAGGTAGTGGGTGGAAAATCGACCAAGTCTCCACACGTTGAGCAACTGGTTTCAAACACGATCTCCACTTCCCCACTCCTTGATTCCATCAACTGTCACACTTCATGGGTCATGGTGTCTAAAATTCCAGCAATATAAATAAGTCTCTAAATCATGATTGAATCATCAGCATCAACAGTATCATCAATCTCACGTCTTATCGACAACACGAGATCATTAACTCATCAATTGAGCAACTACTCTCAATTGAGAAATTTCAATCATTCAGAGCTTATCATATTCAAAATTCATACACCCACAATCTTTGATTACCATTGATTCCACACATTTCCCAGCTTCCTTCCTACAGATCAACCCATCCTCTCTTGTGACCGAATTTACTCTGGAACGGTCATTGTCTTGATTTAGGCCGGAGTACTACAGATTGATCTCTCGAATTTAAAGCACCCCCTTTGCAGAGGTGCATCTGTGTGAGGTTTAACATTTCGCTCGGTTCGAGGAGTCTCCTCCGTACGGTCATCTCCTGAATTCCTTAAAAACCATCAAATCGTTTTTCCCCATCTACAGGTTGAAATATATTAGCTTGAGTCTAATCAGGTTCTCATCTAACGGTGAATATTGAATGCTTTGTTACCAAGGTAACATTGATTGCAAACCCTAACTTGAAGACTATATAAGGGAGAACTCTAGCAACTGGGAAACATAATCCCTACACCTCTTGTGTGATATTAGTTGCGACTAGAGTCGATTCTCTTTTAACCTTAGGTTTTTCTAAAAACCAGTAGGTTAACGACTTGAAGACTTCATTGGGATTGTGAATCCAGACCCAACTATTTTCTCTGTAGTTGTGTGTTATGATCTTGCTGTGTTTTATCGTATTGAGTACTATCTTCTCTAAGATTAGCTCGAGATTTAATTTCTGATAGGAAAGATAAACAGTAGTCACAAACATCTTCGTCTCATCGTTTGTGATTCCACAATATCTTGTTTCGCTACCATACGATTAAGATTATTGTGAGGTGATTGATATAACTAGGATGTTATTTGGGAATATATGTGTGGTTTATCAACTGGTTCTTGTTCACCTTGATTTATTAAAAGACGGAACAAAAACTCTTGGGTATATCTGTGGGAGACAAATTTATTTATTCAATAGACTTTTCTGTGGGAGACAGATTGGTTTGTTAAGTCTTCGACTTTGGATCGTATTAACTCTTAGTTGTGGGTGATATCAGCTAAGGGAATCAAGTGCGCAGAATCCGGTGTGGTTCTAGAGGCTAGTGTATGTAGCGGCTTAGTACAGTGTGGTGATCAAATATGGACTAGGTCCCAGGGTTTTTCTGCATTTTCGGTTTCCTCGTTAACAAATTTTTTGGTGTCTGTGTTATTTCTTTACCGCATTATATTTTATATATACTTGAAATATCATAGGTTGTGCGTAAGTTCAATCAATTGTGAATCCAACCTTTGGTTGTTGATTATATTGATTGACACTCTGATATTGGTTTTTGATATCGTCCAAGTTATTTCTTATATTCAACCGGGCTCGGATATTCCTATTTGTTTGATTGCAGATTGAATTGAGAAATAGAGATAGAGATATAACTCTTGGATATACTTTTCTTAGGATTGAGTCTGATTGTCTGGTTGATTCTCTTGAAAGTATATTGGAGTTAGTCCATACAGATTGCTAAGCGAAATATTGGGTGTGGTTGTTAGACCCCCGCTTTTTTACACGACAAAGTGATTAAGATCATTAGCCACCAAAACCTAGTAAAACTGTACTCAAGCATGTATCCAAGAGAAAGGAAAACACTTTCTAGGGATCCCAAGGAATTTTTCCAAACTCGTCAACATGGTCTTTAGTGTGTACTTGGTAATTTTGTAAACCAAATTATGAAATTTAATTATACAACCATGCACAGTACTAATGAAGAATACCCATTTATTATTGGTTTGAAAGATTCCAATATCCTCATGCATAAAATTCAATCAAATAATTATCAGTTCATTTAAAATTTTCACAAACAAGTTGTGAACTACAAATGAAACAAATTTACATTTTCACAATTTAAAACAAGAATAATGATCAATCACTCATTTGTTCATTAATATGTAAGATGAAAAATCATTTTCAAGGAAACAAACTCATGAGAAGAAGTTTTTGTACCTCTATCTGTACCGACATTATCTTCATGCAAAAACCAAAACTCATTATCTCATTAATTCTGTTTATGGGTGAAAACTATTTCTGCTGGTTTTGGTAATTTGGGGTGTGTGGATGAGAAATGAATCTAAACCCTAAACAAATGCACTGCACGGGAGTGCTTGTGATTCGAGAAATCAATCTGTACAACACCGGCCTAAACCAAGAAATGGTCGTTCCAGACTTGCTTCGGTCACAAAGTGAAGGAGATGGGGTTGATCTTAGGGAGGGAAGCGGAGAAGGTGTTGAGATTGTGGAGGTGTTGGCTATGTATGACTTGTATCAGAAATCTGAACTGGCTTGCAGAATGTAAGCTATCAGTTCTGGTGTTTGGATACGATTGTATCAACACTTGGTTTCTGTTGTCTTTTTCTGGGAATAGGGAGGAGAACCTATTTATACAAGTCATTGTGCCTTACCCACGTCTCTCGTAGGAAGTGGAGGAAGTGGAGTGATGGAGTAGTGGAGTTGCGTGTGTTAGTGTCACACGATCAGTCTTGCCCACTTTTCCCATCATCACTAACCGTCCATGTCTTCCTAACACGTTCTTGTGATGGCGCGTTGTGCGCTGCACGCTGTAAACCGCCAGACCAATACCCCAGTATGTATCCCCCAGTTTGTGACATGATTAATGTCTCGAGTGTGGATTGTGAGACCCACAGAAATCATCATGTGATGCTAGATTGAATAACTAAGTTATTTAGGAAGTCGATATTTGTGAAATAACGTGTGCATTCTATGTATGTAATGCATCGAGTATATTCAGCGTGTATGAAGCATCGCTGTTTTAAGGCTTAACGGAGTAAGTCGCGGAAAATAGCATCACGTCTAGCCATCTTCGAGTGATCGTTTGGAGGCTGTACAGGTAAGCCCTGACTTGGTCGATCACTCTATGTGGAAGAGTGGTGGACGGTGATCGTGGTGATACCTCACTGGTCGCCTAACTCCTGTCTTAGGCTGTCCGTATAGGATGGTGAAGTTGGACGGACGACATGGCTTCTGACCCACATCTGCGACCGTCCGATTAGGGTTTAGGAGGTGCTCGAACACCAACCTTTAGCTTGGTCGAATCTAAGCATGGGACACGTTTCTGACAGGGCCGATTGGGCATGCGTGTAGACGGCATGCTGGTGTAGGTGTTTTTACCTCACTGTCCCATGAAGATGCGATATAAGCCACTCAATTTTTCTAGCAAAGAGGAGTGGTTGATATCGATTTGCGACAGAATTCCCATGCCGCAAAGGAATTGAAGACCGCACGTCATGCCTATTTCGGGCGCGCGTTTCGAGACGACCAACCATGGTCGGTCTTGGCCGATCAGTCAGGCGTGTAATCGGCAGGCTAGTGTACACGTCTGTACCTCACTGTCCCGTGAAGATGTGGTCTAAGCCACTCAATTTGTCCGGCAAAGTTGAGTGGTCGAGATCAATTTGCTATTGAAAACGCGCGGCCATGCCTAGTTTGGGCGCACAAATTGAGACGACCAACCATAGTTGGTCTTGACCGATTAGCCATGTATGTAGGCGGGCCCACGGTGATTGTGTTGACATGCTCTGGGCCCTTTGAATCTACATCAACACCCTCCGTCTATACCTGCGAAGATGGATGGTTGAGACTGATTTGCGACACATGTGATGTGTCGCAAACCCTAATTAGGGTTTCACGTCCACGCTGCTTTGACTGGACAAATTGGCAAGCCAAGCTTCTCCTTTGGGGAGGCCGACAATGTGGGGCCCACGTTGGGCCGGTGGTGAGCGCGCCAATACCTGTCTGGTGGCTATGGGTCCGATCTAAGCCATCCAATCATGCCGGTGAAATTGGATGGTCGCGATCAATTTGGGGCCTTTGGAATTTCCTGCGACCCTTTAAGCTTTCACGCCGACCCAACTTCGGGTAACCGTACATGATCCTGTGGCTAGGTCAGGGGAGGATCGATTATGCATGCGTGAAGGGGGCCCGCCGGTGTGCAGGACAATGCTATTCCAACCGGTCATGGGACGATCTACGCCGTTCAACCATGTCGGCGAAGTTGGACGGCCGCGTTATTGGCAGTCTTGTGCATACATGTTTTCCAAGCTGCTCCATACCAGCCCAACCATCCTACTTTAGGTTGGTATTCGGTGGTTGTTTGGGAGGCATGGTATGTATTCGACCGACTAGGGCATAAATGGGCCCGCTGGTGGTCATTAAGGTGGTAGCCTGCTCCTGCCGAGGATCGTCCTGGATGGTTAAATCATACGGCCAACTTGCGTGGTCATGATTGTTTGTGAGACTGATATGGTCAGTCCAGATTCAAATATGCTTAATCGGGCTAGTATAACACACTGAGAGTTGTAGCATGTACAGGTATTTCGTGCATACCTCATTAGTGACACTTGGAGATTCGTGTTACTCTGCTGAGAGTAACACTCAGTCGTCATGTCGCACCAATAATGTGAGTTCAGTGGGAACAACACAAGAAATACAAGGCTGGTCATGATGCCATAAATTCATAGGGTACATGGGATTGTTGCTACATGATCCATTCTAAGTAAATTCGCGAAGTGAAGAAGTATTCATCATTTTATCAGTGGCTTTATCCTTTGCAGGATATCAACGCATAATTTTGGCTTTTACAATTTTAGCCTTAAATGAAAATCCACCATCAACATTAAGTCCCCTGCCTAGCGCATAATGGTTATACTATTGTGGGGTAGGCATGAGATGGTGACAAATTTGTATACTGAAATGATTAAGCTAAAGTAAATATGCATTTACTGCATAGATAGATATCGTCAGGTGTTGTCTGGTTGGTCGAACCTGATTCGGTTGTGGGGGAAGCAGGACTTGGTCAGGTGAGCCGGTTCCCTTTGGTTTCCTCCACACATATCTGGACAGAGCTTGGACCGCTTCTTGGACTGGGTGTACTCCCTTCCATTATAAGGCGGTTTCTCTCAAATATATCCAATAAGCATTGTTGATATTTATCCCGAATTAACAGCCTTTATAGGTGGCAAGTGAAGACTCCCTCCCTTTCTCCCTGGGATTCTGTTGGCTCGTGAAATACAAAGAAAATTCTAAGGACTCCTCCTATCACAGAATCGTTTTCTTCTATATTTCAGGTACTGCTTCGCGCTTATCTGATCTTCTGATCGATCAACAATAATGATGTTTTTTTTTTGTAACCATAACTTCTTCTTCTTCGCAGTTTATCATGGAGGCGATTGGTGATGATCACTCTGTAACTTCCACAGAAAAAAGTTTTGAAGTCAATAAGCCTGAGGAGGCTGGTGCACATGACGAGGTAATGGCTAAAATTGATCTCCCACTTCGTGAAGTCGGTCGTGCTATACAGGGGATGTCCATTCTGCACCTGTGTATTGACAGGGGACGCATCTGTGCACTTTCAGCTGCGATCGATATGGAGGAGCAATGGAGGCGCGATGAAGCATTGTGAGAATCAACAAGCGCAAGAGATGAGAGATTTGCAGCACGGCTAAAGAGGCGGAGGGTTGAACACAAACGACCTATCGGTGAAGATAAATGTGATTACCCAATCCATGATGGCGTGATAATCCTCGATTCTGACACAGACGAACCTGAGTGTCTGAAAGTGCTCAACACAATTCCTAACGTTGTCGTGGCTCTTGAGGAAGATGTGGAAGTTGTCTCTGTTGATGCTGTTGAGGCGGATAGCGTTGTTGCAGAAATATCCGAAGCGGAAGCTGAGGCAGATCCGGAGGAAGAAGCAGCAACGGTCCATGATGGCGATGGTGTTGAAGCAGGTCTTAGCGGTGGTGTAGGCGCGGTCGACCTTCTTGATGGCTAAACCTCTCTGTTTCTTTTTCTTTTTTAAAATATATTCCCGTAATTCGTGAACATCTTCCTTGTACTTAGTGGCGGCTGAGTTCAAGATCTTTTTCTTTTGTTTGCTTGTTTGAATAAAGGTTTTTATGTTATAATCTTTCGTAATACTACATCTGAACCTTTGCAGGCACAATGGTATGCCTTCATATGTATGTGATTTTTCATAATGGAATACCACGGACCTGTATGTGCTCCTGACGCGAGATATCTCTGGCCTTGTTGGGATAAATGGCTCAAAGCATCTTCTTTTCTGCACATATTCTTGACTTCTTACGAAATGTTTGCTTAGGGTTTCCTTCCTGGCTTGCTCTAGTGGGATGATTTAGGCTGACTCAGGATTTTCTGTCTTCCTTTAGGGGGTAAAGAAGTTCTTAGATGGAAATAATATTTCAATTAACTTGAAAATTGAACACTGAAACCCTAATTATGAATGCAAGTATTGCAGTCATTTTCTGGAGGAATTACAAATATGGTATGAAAAGGTAATTGTAAAAGAAACACGCTGGAGGAAATAGCACAACGTTTTTTTTTTAAGTGTGGAGGACGCTGGAAAGTGGTAGCACAGTGTCTTAAGTATGGTAGGGTTTGAGCCATCGTGAGTGAATTGTTAGGCCATCCAGCTTGTCAGCGTTGATGAGCTTGCAGTAGCCGCCTAGGATAACATCTGTTACCAGGTATGGTTCATCCTCTTTTTCGGTGGACGAGTCAGGTGGAGTGGTCATTTTCACTGTCATGCTCCCAACCTTGAATGTAGTCATCTTCGTCACCAGATCTCCAATTCCAAATGGGTTTGGGCGTGTAGATACTTGGACCTTGGCCTTATCGTCTTTGATCGAGACAGCCTCTAAGCTCTTGATAAAACGTTTGAAGGGGCCGTCCTCACATTCACATCTCCTAGCCGGGGTTGGTTTGTTGGTTGGAACCAGTCCCCAGGACTTGTCAAAGTGAGGAGTGGTTGGTTGCAAAAAGGGTTGCATGGTGAGACTTACTTGATCTCGGAACCTCTTAATGTATGCTGATGGGCTCTCTCCAGGAAGTTGTGTCACGTTGGAAAGCTTCAGGTGCGGTAAGAGATAGTCTTCGGATCCGTACGGCTTGTTGGAGATTCGTTCGGGTATCGTATCCGTTAGAGGACAAGCTCCCAGTGTTTCCTTGTTGTCGTGTATCCAAGAGCGTCCCAGGACCATGTCGTAATTGGGATGCTCTTTGACTATGTAGAATCTTGCTTGCGTCGAGGCATCACCCAATTTGACTTCAAGATCGATGTATCCATATGCATCTCCAAGTTCTGACTCTGGATTCTTAATCACAGTTGGGCTGCGAGTGGCTTCTTGATTTGAAATCCTTGCTGCCTTCAAGGTCTTGACAGTGATGATGTTGAATTCGGAGACCGTATCAATCAATGTGCTATCGAACTCAACATCCTTCAAACGAGCGACAGTTAGGAGTCCCCAGTTTCCTTGCTTGCATCTTCCAGTAAAGAATGAGGTTTCGAGACCGCTTCCCTTTCTAGATACAAACGCATGCCTGAGACAACGCGGTTGAGGGATGCAAATATGTCCTGATGATGCACCTTAGAAAAATTTAAAACCTCGCACAAACGTTCCATCATAGATTGTACAGTCTTGCGAACAGAATCCCCAGAAATCATGTAGTTCCTGATAGGGAGAGGATATCTATTAACACCTTCGTTTCCAAGCTGGAGTTATCCTGCCTCTATCTTTTCTTTGAAGATTTGTTTCAGCCTGTTGCAGTCTTTGGTCGGATGATGGACAAACCTATGCTAGCGACAGTACTTGGGGTCCGCCATGTCTTTCTCAGTTGGCGGGCGTCTAATAGGAGGCAGCTTGATAGCATCGTCTTGAATCCATGCTTCCCAGAGTTCCATTACTTCAATCATGGGAAATGGGAAGCCTGCATCTTCGGTGTCTTGTGCAGGAGTCTTGCATGTTCCTTTTTGAGACGAAGTCGTGTGTGCCGGAGCCGCACACTTGGGTTGTCATTCCGTTGCTGGAGCTTTCCTTTTTCCTCCTTCGCCTACCATGCTCACAGAAGGACCAGTGTTGTATTGCTTGTTCGTGAGACGCCTGCTTCCTCGACTCTCATGTGGATCTTCGTTTCAAACAACCCTGGTTCTCTCTAGCAATGCTGGGGCAGTTGTGGCTGAACGCTTGGCAGCTTCATGCAGTTCAGAGAACGTCTGAAAGCCCAGATTCTCCAGTAAAGCGTGGTATATGGGTATCATCCCGTTGATGCACAGTTCTACCAACTGACGTTCAGTGATGTTCGGATCATGACAATCTAGTGCTTGAGTTCTGAACCTCTTGACGAAGTCATTCGGATGTTCGTTGTTCCGCTGAGAGACTCTCCCCAGATCTGAAGAGGTGATTTGCTCGGACACGAATAAGTACTTTTTATAAAAAGCGTCGACCATCTCGTCCCAATTGGATATGTTGTTAGGCGCGATGTTGTTGTACCAGGTGTACGCCCTCCCCGTAAGTGATTTCGAGAATTCTTTCAGACGGAGAACACGATTGTATTCATGCTCTCCCAAAGATTCTAAGAATCGAGAGATGTGTTCATGAGCGTTACCAGTACCATCGTAGAGGGAGAACTCAGGAGAGGTGTATCCTCTTGGAAGAGGAATTCGTTGCACATCTTGAGGGTACGGCGGCTGATGTTGGTGCGCCTCCATCATGTTTCCTTTGCCTCGGTTTTGAAGAGGTCGTTCCAGGTCTTCACGCGCGATGAAGTTGGATGGTCGGTCCATCTCCCTTGGGCGTTCAGGAGCAACACGAGCTTCTTCATTCATGTGGGTCTGAGTGGAAACGCCTGCTTTGGATGTATTGAAGGCATCCGTTGCTGGCTCCAGGGGTTGCCGTGAGTCTTGTGGAAATCGTTCAGTTAAGGTTTTAAGAAAAGTGAGTACCTCTTTCTGAGTTGCATCCATATCCTCTTGAGTCTTAGCAAGAGCTTCCTGCCTCTCCAACAAGTCTGCGATGGTAATAGGAGATGGTCCTCCTCTTGCTCCTTCGGCTTCTCGTCCTGATGAAGGAGTGGAAGTTGTTGCTCTGGTGATCGCCGGAGGCGTTACACTTGAGGCGATGCCGGGATTCGCGACTGCTCTGGCTCTGGTGATAGGAGACGTTACGCTTACTGGGACCTCTCTTGCTTCACTGGCGTTGGTAGTAGAAGAGACGACTCCACGAGATGTATTGACGACAGTATCTCCACTGACATGTACATCAATATTGAGAGTGTTATCTGCACTAGCTCCGTCAGAATTGATTGCTGATCCTGACCTAAGTTTTACCATCTTGAAACAGGTTGATGATTGAATAGAATCTAAGATCTACCCCTTCGAAATTGATGAAATTGAATTAGATTTTGAAGAAATTGACTTTACAACCGAGAGATTAACCTCCCACTGTGGTCGCAAATTGTTTATGGGTGAAAACTATTTCTGCTGGTTTTGGTAATTTGGGGTGTGTGGATGAGAAATGAATCTAAACCCTAAACAAATGCACTGCACGGGAGTGCTTGTGATTCGAGAAATCAATCTGTACAACTCCGGAACATACCAAGAAATTGTCGTTCCATACTTTCTTTGGTCACAAAGTGAAGGAGATGGGGCTGATCTTAGGGAGGGAAGCGAAGAAGGTGTTGAGATTGTAGAGGTGTTGGCTATGTATGACTTGTATCAGAAAGCTGAACTGGCTTGCATAATGTAAGCTATCAGTTCTAATGTTTGGATACGGTTGTATCAACACTTGGTTTCTGTTATCTTTTTCTGGAAATAGGGAGGAGAACCTATTTATACAAGTCATTGTGCCTTACCCACGTCTCTCGTGGGAAGTGGAGGAAGTGGAGTGATGGAGTAGTGGAGTTGCATGTGTTAGTCTCACACGATCATTCTTGCCCACTTTTCCCATCATCACTAACCGTCCATGTCTTCCTAACACGTTCTTGTGATGGCGCGTTATGCGATGCACGCTGTAAACCGCCAGACCAATACCCCAGTATGTATCCCCCAGTTTGTGACATGATTAATGTCTCAAGTGTGGATCGTGGGATCCACAGAAAGCAGCATGTGATGCTAGATTAAATAACTAAGTTATTTAGGAAGTTGATATTTGTGAAATATCGTGTGCATTCTATGTATGTAATGCATCGAATATATTCAGCGTGTATGAAGCATCGCTGTTTTAAGGCCTAACGGAGTAAGTCGCGGAAAATAGCATCACGTCCAGCCATCTTCGAGTGATCGTTTGGAGGCTGTACAGGTAAGCCCTGACTTGGCCGATCACTTTGTGTGGAAGAGTGGTGGACGGTGATCGTGGTGATACCTCACTGGTCGCCTAACTCCTCTCTTAGGCTGTCCGTCCAGGCTGGTGAAGTTGGACGGACGAGATGGCTTGCGACCCACATCTGCGACCGTCGGATTAGGGTTTAGGAGGTGCTCGAACACCAACCTTTAGCTTGGTCGAATCCAAGCATGGGACACGTTTTTGGCAGGGCCGATTGGGCATGCGTGTAGACGGCATGCTGGTGTAGGTGTCTCTACCTCACTGTCCCTTGGAGATGCGATCTAAGCCACTCAATTTGTCTGGCAAAGAGGAGTGGTTGAGGTCAATTTGAGACAGAAATCCCATGCCGCAAAGGAATTGAAGACCGCACGTCGTGCCTACTTCGGGCGCGCGTTTCGAGACGACCAACCATGGTTGGTCTTGGCCGACCAAACTGGCATGCAGTCGGTAGGCCATTGTACACGTCTGTACCTCATTGTCCAGGGAAGATGTGATCTAAGCCACTCAATTTTTCCGGCAAAGTTGAGTGGTCGAGATCAATTTGCTATTGAAAACGCGCGGCCATGCCTAGTTTGGGCGCATAAATTGAGATGACCAACCATAGTTGGTCTTGACTGATTAGTCATGCATGTATGCTGGCCCACAGTGATTGTGTTGACATGTTTTGGGCCCTTTGAATCTACATCAACACCCTCCATCTATACCTGCGAAGATGGATGGTTGAGAATGATTTGCGACACATGTGATTTGCCGCAAACCCTAATTAGGGTTTCACGTCCACGCTTCTTTGGCTGGACGAATTGGAAATCCACGCTTCTCCTTTGGGGAGGCCGACCATGTGGGGCCCACGTTGGGCCGGTGGTGAACGCGCCAATACCTGCCTGGTGGCTATGGGTCCGATCTAAGCCATCCAATCATGCCGGTGAAATTGGATGGTCGTGATCAATTTGGGACCTTTAGTGGAATTTCCTGCGACCCTTTAAGCTATCACGCCGGCCCAACTTCGAGCAACCGTACATGGTTCTGTGGCTAGGTCAGGGGAGGATCGATTATGCAGGCGTGAAGGGGGCCCGCCGGTGTGCAGTACAACACTTGTCCAACCGGTCATGAGACGATCTACGCCGTTCAACCATGTTGGCGAAGTTGGACGGCCGGGTTATTGGCAGTCTTGTGCGTACATGTTTTCCAAGCTGCTCCATACCAGCCCAACCATCCTACTTTAGGCTGGTATTCGGTGGTAGTTTGGGAGGCGTGGTATGTATTCGACCAACCAGGGCATAAATGGGCCCGCTGGTGGTCATTAAGCTGGTATCCTGCTCTTGTTGAGGATCGTCCAGGCTGGTTAAATCATACGGCCAACTTGCGTGGTCGTGATTGTTTCTGAGACTGATATGGTCAGTCCAGATTCAAATATGCGTAATCGGGCTAGTATAACACACCGAGAGTTGTAGCCTGTACAGGTATTTCGTGCATGCCTCATTAGTGACACTTGGAGATTCGTGTTACTCTGCTGAGAGTAACACTCAGTCGTCATGCCGCACCAATAATGAGAGTTCAGTGGGAACAACACAGGAAATACAAGGCTGGTCATGATGCCAGAAATTCATAGGGTACATGGGATTGTTGCTACATGCTCCATTCTAAGTAAATTAGCGAAGTGAAGAAGTATTCATCATTTTATCAGTGGCTTTATCCTTTGCAGGATATCATCGCATAATTTTGGCTTATACAATTTTAGCCTTAAATGAAAATCCACCATCAACAAACTCACTTGAGGTTCATCTCTTCATTGCTTTTGTTAGAGCACTGCTCGGTCGAACTCGCATGCATTTCTATCTCAAACATGTTTGTCAATGTTAGTGATCAAAACTACATGTCTTGATTTCTAGTCTACTTATAGATGTCTCGGACTAGGACATAGATTGTGTAGTTGAGCCTTAGACTTCACGATGTTCATCATTTGAAGACGAGGAACTACTAAGGATAGCTTTTGGAACTTCATAAACAAAAGGTATGTGGAGACTGAAACTCATCTATCACTTGGAAAGTCTATTTCTACTCTATCTCCTACATTGAGACATAAATCGTGTTACGATATAGTTTTCTATTATACACATTTGAGATTTAGAGCAGAGTTTAACTCGCTTACATATTTCTCGGAATATGTGTTGGCAAGCTTTCGCTTCGACCAAGTTCATCTTATATTCTTGACGCAAGTCAAAAGATGATCATGTGAAAATTGCCGAGTAACATCTTACATGGTTTGTGTGATACAATCATTTGGTGTAGACTTGGAATGTTTCGTTATGATTGTTTCAATAACTAGAAAATTGCTTTGATGCTAATAGTGTGGGGAAAGGGCTATTGTCATCCTCTAAGAAAGTTTCAATGATTGAAATAAGAGTTTAGAACGCTTAACCATTATTGGATATGAAATGTTGTGTACTCTTGCACATATGCAATCCACATCCAGGAACCATAGTATGCTTACCCGTACGCGTAACTGTTGGCATGTGAAATCCGGGAACCTAAGTATGCGTACCCGTTCGCGTACTGGCGCAAGGTTCATGTCCGAATATTTCTAATGGGATTAGAAGTACGCGTACCCGTTTGTGTATTGGCGAAACCCAATCTTAGTATGGGTATTTCAAGTATGCGTACCCGTTTGCATACTTGAAGGTTAAAGTTTTAAAATCGGTTATGTACATGAACTTAAACATTTATATTATAAGGAATGCAATCTTTGCAAACCGTGGCTATAATGTTCATGAATTGAATCAAGTGAATCAAACCGATTTTGCTTCAATTGTGTGCTTGTATACTTCTATGAGAATATAGCAATTGAACAACTCTTTAACTAGTTTCATTTGAGTCATTTGAACTAGTTACAGTTAAGATGAACAAGGTTAATATGAGAGTGATCATATGGCTAACTTCGGTTAACTATTGTTGAGCCAACATGGTGTACACGTTTTGGTACGGTTACATAAACCTAAATGAGGGTACATTTCATTTGTGTGTAACAAGCTAAGTTCGATCTAACGGTTGAAAGGTATTAGCTTGGTTGAATCGGGTTTTTCATCTAACGGTGAATATTGAATGTTTTGTTACCAAGGTAACTTAGATTGCAAACCCTAATTTGAAAACTATATAAAGGAGAACTCTAGCAACTGGGAAACCTAATCCCCACACTTCTATGTGTTACTAGTTGCATAAGCTAGAGTCGATTCTCCTTTAACCTTAGGTTTCTCATGAGACCCTGTAGGTTAACGACTTAAAGACTTCATTAGGATTGTGAAGCCAGACCCAACTATTTTCTCTGTAGTTGCGTGATCTGATCTTGTTGTTTCTATCGTGATTGAGTGCAATCGTATGATTGGCTTGAGATTAATTTCTCCGATAGGCAAGATAAAAAAGTAGTCACAAACACCTTCATCTCATCGTTTGTGATTCCACAATATCTTGTTTCGTTAATCGATTAAGATTATTGTGAGGTGATTGATAATACTAGGTTGTTCTTCGGGAAGATAAGACCGGTATATCAATTGGTTCATGTTCACCTTGATTTATCAAAAGACGGAACAAAACTCATAGGTATTTCTGTGGGAGACAGATTTATCTGTTCCAATAGACTTTTTCTGTGTGAGACAGATTTTTTTATCAAGTCTTCGACTTTGGGTCGTAGCAACTCTTGGTTGTGGGTGAGATCATCTAAGGGAATCAAGTGCGTAGTATCCTGTTGGGATCAGAGACGTAAGGAACGTAACTGGTCCTTGAATCAGTGTGAGATTGATTAGGGTTCAACTGTACCTTGAATTGGTGCGTAGTCTTTAGCGTCTTAATACAGTGTGGTGTTCAAAGCTGGACTAGGTCCGGGGTTTTTCTGCATTTGCGGTTTTCCTCATTAACAAAATTCTGGTGTCTGTGTTATTTCTTTTCTGCATTATATTTTGTTATATAATTGAAATATCACAGGTTGTGCGTTGTATCGATCAATTAGGAAATCCAACCTTTGGTTGTCGATTGAAATTGATTGATCCTTGAACATTGGTCTTTGGCACCATTCAAGTTACTTCTCATATATTCAACCGGGCTCGCAAATTTCTATTTGCTGATTGCAGATTGAATTGAGGGATAAAGATATGAACTCCTTGATATACTTTTCTCTAGATTGAGTCTGACTGTCTAGTTGATTCTCTATAAGGTATATTGGAGTAAGTCCTCTCAGATTGCCAAACGAATTGTAGGGTATGGTTGTTATACCCTCCGCATTTTCAATTGGTATCAGAGCAGGCAAACACATTAAAGACCTTATAAGTCTGTGTTTGTAGCGATCTGATTATGGACGAGTCTATCTCTAATAACGTACCAGGTCAGAAATTACCAGATGTGTTTCAAAGCTTGGATTCTCCTGAGAGAACTGTCACATCTATGTCAATATCTAAACATTCTCCTAATGTAAAAACTGTTGATAACTGGGAAACACTCCTAGAAGAACAGTTGGATGAACTTTCTGATGAAGATGATTCAGATATTGATAGAGAGGTTGATGAGGAAATCTAAGAGTATTTTAAGGTTTTGAATTCATTGGAAAAGAATAAGACGTCAACTTCTCATGTCACACCTCTTCTGACTCCTCTCTGTCGGAAAAAACAAGCAGTTGAGAAGATGTTAGCAGGTGTTTATGTTTTGAATCCTTCTAACGAATCGATCCTCAAGGATTCTGAGGAAAACCTACGTATGAGGTCACTTGAATATGATAATATTTATCAAAATCCCTTTTCGTTGGAAGAGAAACTTGCAGAATCTGAAGCAAGGATTAACTCTCAACAAGTTAGTTTTGATGACAGAGAAAGCGCTTTTCTCGCTCGAGAAAAACGTCTTGAGGCTGATTTAGCTGTTGCCCTTGATAAAATCAAGATGTTGCAAGATGACTTGAAAAAATTCAATACTAGTTCAAGCAAGTTAACTACTATGCTAGGAGCAATTAAAAATCATCGTGATACACGAGGATTTGGCTATAAGAGAATAAATGCTCTAAGTATTAGCGAAGAGGTAAAATTTGTCAAGGCTAGTGATTCTTCTCAACAAAAGGTTTCCACTGATGGCATAAGTGAAATACCTTCACCGGCAGTTAAGGTTCAAAAGATCAAAGTATATCAACCTCCAAATTCAGCACATACGGATCGAGGTAAGAACATTCCTTATGTGTGCCACTATTGCGGAAATAAAGGTCACCTGGAAAGGATATGTCGTTTCTGTACAAGGAATGAGAAACTTCATGATGTTCTCGTTTGGACATCACAAGAAGTTTTGAAACCAAGATCATATGTTAAGACTAATCATATTAACGTTACAGGTTGTAACTATCCAACCTTTAGGCAAAGGAATCAGTGTTGTGATAAACCTAGATTTTCCTATAAACGTCATACGAATCCTTTTCACAATCGTAATGGTTATCAAAAGGATAAATTTGTAAAGACAAAGACAAGATCCGATGCTCCCAATTGGAGAAAGACTAACTTGCAAAAGAATAGTCAATCCAATTCTCTTTCGAGAATTATAGAAGAGAGTAATGGGAAGAAGGTTCCATTCATTCCTAAACACACTCAGAAGTGGATACCAAAGAAAGTCAATGTTGTTTTGACTGTGAAAAAGAATGATCTCCCAGAAAAATCCATGACTATGGAGAAAGCAGTATCCATGATGTTGGAACTTAATAAGTTCTTTGGAAAGATGGATTTGGATGTGAAAGGTTCTAAAAGCGACTTCTTTCATGATAATCCAAAAGTCACTTGTGGTGAGAAAGACATTGTTCACCTCAACACAACTTGAGTGTGTTGTAAGTGCATCCTCACCAAGGAATGCCCTGCTATGCATATAGTGAGGGAAGCACGAGAATTGGGGCACACAGATTATGTTCGGTAAGGTTGTACAATTCCATTGGATTCTTCTAAAAAGGTATGTCTATAAACTTGAGCAATATATGTGTTTTTATTTGCTTAGAGTACTTATAATGATCCATGTACATTGATTATCGGTCATTTCTACCTAACTTGATCTATGTTTAAGGTTCTTATATGTTTAGGTTTGAAAATAGTAGTTCGGGATGTTTGGACTTCATGGTATACATATCATGTATGCGTACCATCATTTAAAATCAAAATCCAGGTATTTTAGTACGCATACCCGTTTGCATATTGCTTCAGGTCACGAAAATTCGTTTGCAAACCCGTATGCATACTGGCCTGTAGATGTCGATATTCGGTAAACTCGTTTTGGCCGCAACTTCTTCGTCCAAACTCGGAATGACCTCATTCTTTTTGTATTCTCTTCCTCTTTTAATTCTCTTAAAAATGGTGGTGAGAATTCTTGTATTTGTATGAGTTAAGGTTGGTCTTGGTCCCGACTCTTGTTTTTGAGTGTTTTGCTCCGTTTCGTCGCACTTGTTCCACTTCTCTTGGACTTAGGCACTTGGATTCTTGGAGTACTTCTCTTATAATCTCATTTGTAGCCTTTGGAATATGATTTTGCAGTATTAATCTTTATGGTTTCATATATTGCAAATTTTTATGGGATATTTTGTTTACGTTCGTGAACCTTGACTGTCCCATATTTGTTCAAAAGTTATCTCTATTATATGTTGGTATGAAAGTATTGATAAAAGATAGAATGAAATTTTGAAGAACAAAAGTTAAGCCTATTATATCTTTATGCAAATATTGATGGAAGATAAGATGAACTTTTGCTTACAAAGATTAAGTCTATTATATGTCATTGTGCAAATAGTGAAGAAACATAGAATGAATCTTTGTTTATTCCACAGTATTGGTCCTTCCCTGGTCCACATCTTTGTGCATATATTGTGTTGCTCCGTAAGTTCTCTTATGTTGAGCATGGCCAATTGAATTGATCATTTTTGTGGCTAATTCAATTGTGATTTTTGGATACAAATTCATGATTCTCATGTGATTTGATTATGTCCAAAGAAATCCTTATTTTCTTGTAAAAGTAAGGTCGCTCTTGTTTTTTTTCGGGAGTGACATTTTATGGGGGAGAATTCTTTTTGAACTTGTGCTTAATTGCCAAATCTTTGTGGGGAGTGCGGCTATGGAATATTGTAGGAGTTTTCTTGTATCTTTATAAACTCCTTGATGAATGCATTTAGCTTCGTCTATATGATTGCATCTAAATAAGTTGGTATGTTATTCTCT